>NW_015637126.1:513321-520941 GCF_001515625.1 Sinocyclocheilus rhinocerous
CAACTTTACAGATCTTCTTTATGCACCAAGAGCTTGTAACACTCCAAAGAGAAAGGACAAATTTAAATCGCATCATATGACCCCTTTAAGAGCATACAATTTTAGATTTTTATATAACAAGGCTAGAAGATGACAATGAGGCATATTTTTACATTAATGAAAACTTATTGAGGTGGTAAAACACTGAAGAAAAACTTATGAAGTATTATTTTTCCTATTTTTACCTAAAATAGGGTGGTGTGAGCATTAGTGAGCACACTTACGGAATGTAAGTTTCAGTCATACTGGAAGCCGGAGGGCACCCTTGTGCGGAAACACCAAATATGCCTCACAGATGTAACAAAAAGTTCCAGGAAATCCCAAATATGGACAAAGGCATCGAGCTATCACTGTAGCTCAATAAAGATAGAAACACTGTAACTGACCGAACATGAAGACAATAAACACACGACCGTGACAATATAAGAATAAAGTCTATTTCTAATGTAATGGTAATTGAGATAACCTTTATTACAGTATAGAATACTATAAAATAATGATTCTATGATAAGAAGCCACATCAGATCACATAAGGAAGTTCAAACAAAACAAAAATTTCAAACACTCGACTGACGTTATGGAGTGAGTTTGAAATAAAAATATGTTATTAAATGTGTGCTAATTAACGTGCTTGAATGATACCTCAAATTTTGCAGATGAGAAGATGCTCCTATAGAGTGATAGAACACATAGAAGCTTGAGTGCCCGAACGGAAATCAAGCGTAGTTCAGGCAGACCACTAATCGCTCCCATATCAGCTGACACTCAGCTGATCAATTACTCTACCTACTCTAATCGCCAACCGTATTTAAGACATTCAAAAGCATGCTCTTCAGTCTGTTGCATAGATATTTGCACCCACCTCCACCTCCTAGCAGCTCCATATACAGCTTTGGATTCTTCTTAGAACTATTATGACTGAATTTCTGTCACTCTCTTTATTTTGTAATTGTTGTATTCTCTGCATATATGTGTAGCTAAGAAATATTTGGTTATTGCCAGGCTGGGGGATTCATGCCTTAAGGATGTATCTTAAACTGTCTTGTATGGCAGCTGAACCCCTTAAAGCCTAAGCTTTTGCCAAATTCAAGAATTGCCAATACATGTATTATTTTCAAAAGTGGTCCTCACTGAACTAGGAATGAGCATGTGAGCTAATGCATGGGCAAAAAGAAATCACACACTTTAGAAAACGCAAAAAACTAAAGTAATACAAAAAAAAACCAGTCAGACTCATATTACACAAAAAAAAGTTGCTCCAGTAAGACTTTTTGCAACCACTTTTGCTTGATAAAATAAAGGTGCAAACTGCAGCTGACTGGCTGGTTACTGTAAAACAGTAAACCAATTCTTCAAGAAAAAGTGATTTAATGAAATCGCCTACATCTCACTTCAGTTTTATCCTTGTTTGCTTTGCTCCCTCTCTCTCACACACGCATACAGTAAATGTCCAGTTAGTCTCCACTGTTACATAAGGCCCATCCCACAGGTGTGCCGTGTCACTGCAGGAAGAGTCAGTCTTACATAACCTGGACTTCTGGTTCCTCTGTCAAACCACTCATCTTTTGCTCATGAGGGATGGATCATTATACTAAAGCTCTCTCATGTGTGTGCCAATGAGAGACATTCAACTGAAAGCAAACAGAAACTGAAAAAAAAAGTGTCTCTCTCTCTGCTTTTTTCAGCCTCTCTTGGATTTCAAACTTGTAAAAAAAATTCAAAGCATGCAGACAGGTGCAAACAAGCTCTGATGACATGACGAGACACGACGGAGGAAGTCAAAGACACCAGCGTGTGACGAGCATGTAAATGTAAACAAAATGTAAATAATACCTCACAGCTATTACAGCCTCTTGTACCACACGTTTTGCATTTTTAACACGCAAACTTTTGAACCCGTGTGGTCCCTGTTTAGCTGTTTTTAAACACATCATGTGTAAAGAAACCCCGTAAGAAACACATCTGATTTGGGTTAGGTGAACCTGAAACCCAACAATTACATAGGGCTCCCAAAGGAGGATTGGTCGATTAGTCATTCTGGCACGTCAGTTTTGAAAATGTAGTTTTGCGCATCCTTATTCAGTAAACTCTAGAATTTTGTGCTTTCATAAGAGAGTGGTAAAATGAGCCATCTACAGTTTCAGCATTTTGTGTTTCACTGAAGTCCAATTATGAAACAAGTAAAAATTTTCACTAGAATTACACAGGCTGTTTTCCTGTAAGTCCTGAATGATAATATGATAAGACTGGATGATCTATTTGCAATAATAAGAAATACATTACTGAATAATAAATAAATGTTGATATGCTAACATGAGCAGTCCCTAAAGGAACATCATGGAAAAAAATCTTTGAAGCAGATGAAAAGTATCTCAGAAGAACAGAAAGCTTTGAGCAAATGGAGGAACGCAAAACTTTTGCGAGCAAACGCAAAGTTTCTCAGAGGAATAGAAAACTTTTGCAAGTGAACGCAAAGTAGTTTTAAGGAACGCAAAACTTTTGCAAACGAATGAAAAGTATCTCGTAGAAGTGCAAAACTTGTGTAAGCGAACAAAAAGTTTCTCAGAGAAACGCAAAACGTTTGCGTACAAATGCAGTTTCTCAAGGCAATGCAAACGTTTGAGAACAAAAGCAAAGTATCTAGGGTAAAACAAAAAACTTTTGCGAGCAAACAATTTTCTCGTTTCTGGGAGAATGCAAACATTTTCAGAGCAAACACACAAGCCCTGAAATATAACTTTTCCTCCTATCTCAAATTTTTTCTATCAACATGTCCCTTTAGGGTTGAAAACAAATTCTACTGAGTTCATGATTACCCTACCATGAAGATTTTGGAATAAGGCTTTAACTTTCAATGAATCATCTAAGTGACTTAGCAGGGAGTTCTGAAAGTTTAATAGTGTACATAGAACACTTTTTTATATATAAAATAGCCAGAATAATCCTGCTTTCCATGATATGTCCCTTTTAACTGAAAGCAAAGGACATTCACACTCATCATGCACATCTGTGTAAAATCTGTAATAGATCAGAGGCAGTAGACGGCGCATTCCTCATCTAGATCGGGGAGAACAGGAATGATGAAGAAGGGAATCAAGTTGGAGAGAGGAATGAAAATATGAGTCATACAGAACATACAGTCACATGCACATGTACGCACACATGCATCCACAAAACACAAGCACACACCTTCAATGGGATAGAATTAACACAGAGCATATGGGATGAGAACAATGTAACATGAATTTAAAGGAAAAATAAACCACATGACCTACTTCACTGATATACACCAAGTTGCACTGAAGTCATGCTGGCTGCTGAAAAGAACAATGGATGTGACGTGGATGTGTGGCGATCACTTACAAGGTGAGATCACTAGGATCTATACTGAGCACAATAGATGGATGTATTGAGAAAATACACACTCTCCTTATATGGAAGCACAGAGCTCTGGGTAATAAGACTGAGTACAATGTAACACTAGCACAACCTAGAAGCTACTGTTTAATTTACAGGAGGAGCTAGAATATGGACCAATGAGATTTCACAGTTGGCTGGGGCTACTTAGTATGGTACACTGACTTGTCGGAGCTGGTTCGGACAAAAGCTTGCAATTACATGGAAAAGATGGAAATTTTATCACTTGTCTTTTTATCGAGTCACACCTGGTTAGGAATTGGCTCGAGATTTAATGAGGTGAAAAGCAATTTCCAGGATCTAGATGTGTCCGTTTTTGTGTACAGTTTTCTGGCCACAGGTCAATGAGGCTCTACCTGCTTTATTAGCTGTGGCTGGAGTTCACTGACACTTTAGCACAACTTCCAAAAACAGTGAGTATTATGGCAGTACGTGGTATATGGACACGTGCTGCACCTTAAAATGTGACCAACTCAAGATTATCAGCCCTGATGAATTATTCACAATTCTCTCCATCATGTTGAAAAACTGAAAGAGTGTGAGGCACTGGAAAGCTGATATCTATATTTCATCACTCTGCAGAGCTCATTAGCTTAGTGGAGCATACAGTGCAGCACTGTCAAACACACAGCCGGGATGATTAAAGGGAAAAATTTCAAGTAAAAGTTGTTTACTGTAATGTCTTCTTGACAGAGCATAAGCTATGCTAAGATTATTCCTTGAAAAGGGCCATGATTTATTGGAAAAAGAAAGAAAAAAAAAGTTTATTTTCTTAATAGTGTAAAAGTAAGATGTTTTTGAAAGAAGTCTCTTATGCTCACCAAGGCTGCATTTATTTGATCAAAAATACAATAAAAACAATTATAATGTAAATATTTTATTACAATTTAAAATAACTGTTTTTCTATTATAATATGCTTTAAAATTTAATCTATTCCTGATGGTAAAGCTAATTTTTTAGCAGCCATTTTTGCAGCCATGGGATCCCTCAAAAATAATTCTAATATGCTGTTTTGGTGTTCAAGAAAAAAATTCTTATTATTATCAATGTTAAAAACAGCTGTGCTGTTTGATATTTGGAAACCACGTGGAAACCATGATACTTCTCTTTCAGAATTCTTTGATTAATATAAAGTTAAATTTGAAATAGAAATCTTTTGTAACTTTAAACATGAAATAGAAATTTTTGGATCAATTTAATGTGTCCTTGCTGAATAAAAGTATTAATTTACTGACCCCAAACTAGAGGTCTGCATTCCCGTGGCTGGTCACCTGACCAGATTTTTTGCGCCGCGGGATTAAATTCCTGAATAAAACGCGGTAGCGGTCGGTAACTCTGGTGTAATTTGAACGGGAGCGGCCGGTCTAACAATATCCCGTTCCCGACGTCCATTCAGAACAGCATATCTGCGCTTTATTCTTATTGACCACCGGTACAGCCTGCACTCGGACTGTTATGCACGCGTTTTATTTGCGGGGTCTGTGCATAACGATGCTCAGAGCAGGCTGTACCTGTGGTAAATATACGGCCCTCAGTACAATGTAACACTAGCACAACCTAGAAGCTACTGTTTAATTTACAGGAGGAGCTAGAATATGGACCAATGAGATTTCACAGTTGGCTGGGGCTACTTAGTATGGTACACTGACTTGTCGGAGCTGGTTCGGACAAAAGCTTGCAATTACATGGAAAAGATGGAAATTTTATCACTTGTCTTTTTATCGAGTCACACCTGGTTAGGAATTGGCTCGAGATTTAATGAGGTGAAAAGCAATTTCCAGGATCTAGATGTGTCCGTTTTTGTGTACAGTTTTCTGGCCACAGGTCAATGAGGCTCTACCTGCTTTATTAGCTGTGGCTGGAGTTCACTGACACTTTAGCACAACTTCCAAAAACAGTGAGTATTATGGCAGTACGTGGTATATGGACACGTGCTGCACCTTAAAATGTGACCAACTCAAGATTATCAGCCCTGATGAATTATTCACAATTCTCTCCATCATGTTGAAAAACTGAAAGAGTGTGAGGCACTGGAAAGCTGATATCTATATTTCATCACTCTGCAGAGCTCATTAGCTTAGTGGAGCATACAGTGCAGCACTGTCAAACACACAGCCGGGATGATTAAAGGGAAAAATTTCAAGTAAAAGTTGTTTACTGTAATGTCTTCTTGACAGAGCATAAGCTATGCTAAGATTATTCCTTGAAAAGGGCCATGATTTATTGGAAAAAGAAAGAAAAAAAAAGTTTATTTTCTTAATAGTGTAAAAGTAAGATGTTTTTGAAAGAAGTCTCTTATGCTCACCAAGGCTGCATTTATTTGATCAAAAATACAATAAAAACAATTATAATGTAAATATTTTATTACAATTTAAAATAACTGTTTTTCTATTATAATATGCTTTAAAATTTAATCTATTCCTGATGGTAAAGCTAATTTTTTAGCAGCCATTTTTGCAGCCATGGGATCCCTCAAAAATAATTCTAATATGCTGTTTTGGTGTTCAAGAAAAAAATTCTTATTATTATCAATGTTAAAAACAGCTGTGCTGTTTGATATTTGGAAACCACGTGGAAACCATGATACTTCTCTTTCAGAATTCTTTGATTAATATAAAGTTAAATTTGAAATAGAAATCTTTTGTAACTTTAAACATGAAATAGAAATTTTTGGATCAATTTAATGTGTCCTTGCTGAATAAAAGTATTAATTTACTGACCCCAAACTAGAGGTCTGCATTCCCGTGGCTGGTCACCTGACCAGATTTTTTGCGCCGCGGGATTAAATTCCTGAATAAAACGCGGTAGCGGTCGGTAACTCTGGTGTAATTTGAACGGGAGCGGGCGGTCTAACAATATCCCGTTCCCGACGTCCATTCAGAACAGCATATCTGCGCTTTATTCTTATTGACCACCGGTACAGCCTGCACTCGGACTGTTATGCACGCGTTTTATTTGCGGGGTCTGTGCATAACGATGCTCAGAGCAGGCTGTACCGGTAGTAAATATATGGCCCTCAGACAGAACAGGCAGGTTGTCGATGAGTGACAGAGCAGAATAAGGATGGAGCAAAGTGTGGATGTGCTGTCCTTGAAGGACATTCAACTCTGTTCTGTTTATATTTTGCTTAGCCTATAATTTTAAATGAAAGATGTCGTATTTATTTATTTTTCTCTGCGACACTTCTCCTACTGTGTTAACAGAAAAATGTCAAACGAATTTAGTATTTTGACAAGACGAATAAAAATAGCTAATAGGCTATTTTTGTACAACCTACATTTTTTTTTCTCTCTGCGACACTTTTCCCTATCGTGTTGTAAATGTTAAAAGAAATGTATCCTGACAAGACGAATAAAAATAAGAAATAAAATTTTTGTACAACATTTTTATTTTCTCTGACACTTATTTCCTACTGTGTTGCATAAAATATTAAACGAATTTCGTGTTTTAAGATAATTCATATAAATTCAAGTCAAAGTCAATAAATTCAAGACTCTTGACAAGACGAATAAAATAACATACAATTTTGTGCAGACTACATTTTTATTTGTTAGCCTATCTCTCTTTCTTTCAGTAGAGGAAATTTAAATGTGAGATTCTGGAAACGAGATCTAAATTTAGCGGGAACGGTCGGGTCGGGAAGAAAATTATTCTAAGCGGACAGTGGGTGAACAAAGAGTGAATATATAGCGGGAGCAGGTGGGTGCGGAATATAACCTTGCGGGAGTGAGACTAAAAAAATAGTCCCGCGCAGACCTCTACCCCAAACTTTTGAATGTTACTGTATAATAGGGCTGCACGATAAATCGCATACGATATTTAATGCGCATCTTGTCAGTAAAGCCGGTTCTGTAATCAGTGGTAAATCTCCATCATGTGCGTGCGTGCACGATCATATATGATCGTGGTTTTGTGCAGCTTGTCAGTGAACAATGGCTCTGTGTAGTAAATGCTGCTCCATGTGAAAGTACGCACTAGGGGTTGCACCGACTAATCGACTTCAATGCTCTGCCATGACGCTTTAAGCTTGACGTCGACTAGTCGCTGGTCCTATAAAGGGCGCAACAGGATAAGAAATCTTTGAAGGACTTCCACATTTACGCTCTGTTTCCAAACAGTTCAAATGACAAATAAATGCATACTCTGAAAGCGCTCCACAAGAC
>NW_015637126.1:524444-552625 GCF_001515625.1 Sinocyclocheilus rhinocerous
TCGCTCTCACTAATGCGTTCATATTAATGTAATCTTTACTGTGCTACTTTATCTGTATCTGATTTAGAATGAGCAGAAATCTGTGAGAAATATAACGACCCAAAGACAAAATAACTGATAAAAAAGCTGTTATAGGAGCAACAGCCATGTGGGCAGCGCTGTGTCATATGCCATAGCTGTGCACAAGGTGTTTGTCACAGCTCCAGACTTATTTTGTTCATTAATGACGTCATCAACGACTAGTCGACTTCGACTCGACTTTCATCACATAAAAGTCGACTTCAAAAAATCAGAAGTCGTTCAACCCCTAGTACGCACGAGATTTACCGCTGATTAACCGGCTTTACTGACAAGATGCGCATTAAATATCGCATGCGATTTATTGTGCAGCCCTACTGTATAACATAAAAATATCATATATAATACATAAAAATGTCTTTCATAAAGAGCACCTTTTGGCACCTATTCATAATTCTTTAAATTTTTTTACATGCTCTCATGGAGTATAAACCTCTAACTGTGAGTAAGGGTGAGGTATGACGTTGTCTTGGCGTAAACACAATAGCAGCATTCCAGAGGTTCCAGTGAGAGCATTAATCTTCTCCCAGAGCAAAGATCATCCCTCGCAAACACTGTGACTTTTCACCTCCCTCCACAAACACTCTGCTGGGCCAGAAAAGCATTGCTGTTGTTGCTTGTTGGCAGACGAAATAAAACACTGATTCAACTTGGAGCATATTCCAGTGTTTAACCTTAGCTTTTTAAAATGAGTGTTCGTTCTGAAATCTCTCAGATGTCTGTACATTTTTGTAGTTTAAACACAGGGGCAAATGCTTTTGAAATTCATCCAAATAATGCATATTTTTGTTGTGCCCTTTCTGCAGACTCAACTGTAGCCTAAATTCCAACCCAAGAATTAATCTGAGCCCATCTGTTTAGACAGACAGTCAATCCAGGACTGGTGTTAAACCCCATTCTCCTGCAGATCCACACAAATATCTGGATCAGAAACATGTTGTATGTTTACTCAGAAGCTTTAACTTTTACCTTTAGTGAAAGTATTTGACAAAGGACATATTAAATTAGAAGAATTGTGTAGGAGGGAAAACTGTATATAACAATCACAGACATCACTACTCGACAGATTTACATTTCTCTGAAGAACCCTGAGTTATCTGAAAAATAATAGGTAATTTTCTCCATAATGCCAAACTTGTGTGAGAAAAACACAGGCCTTTTTCAATTAAGATGGGATTAAAATCACAAACCATGTTTATGAAAGCTAACCTCCTCTGGGAAAACTAGTCCCATCTGAAAAGGATCTGAACAGGGCTTGTATGTGCATTACCGTTGAAACGTTTGGGGTTGATCTGAAAAGTCACATGATCCTTCAAAAATCATTCTAATATGCTGATTTGGTGCTCAAGAAACATTTCTTATTAGTTGTCCTGCTTAATATTTTTGAAGAAACATACATTATTTTATGAATAGGAAGTAAAAAAAAAAAACAGCATTTATTTTAAACCGAAATCTTTTTGTAACAAATACATGGTTTTGCTGTCACTTTTGATCAATTTAATGCACCCTTGCTGAATAAAATAATTATTTTCCAAAAAAAAAAAAAAAAAAGTAGAGCTGAGATAAGGGTGTACCCGTGGTAAGGGATGGGGGCCAAGAAGAGAAGGGTGGTTTTGTAATGCAACCCAGCTCTCAGAGATTCCTGTGATGTTGACATCTATACAGGTTCAGGCAGTGACACACAGCTACCAGAAACTTCTCTCTCAGTGCTGCCATTCAGTACTGTTTGAGGTTTAGGGGGGACAACCAAAAACAAATGTACCCTTTCTAGAAGCCCAGTGATCTTAAACAAGTTCTAACTAATGTCTAAGCCTTCAGCCATCCAAAACGGAAGATTAATCGACCTGTCTGAGGATGCAAAGATTCTATCATACGTAAATTTATTGACCTGCCATGAAAGGAAAAATGTATTGTGGTTGCGTAGGTGGAACTCAAACCCATCTTGAGCTGAAATAATCCATTTACACTGAGGTGAAAAGGAAAGCAGTTCATGGACATTTATGGAGAGTAAATGTGAATACAATAACCTTGACATCTTAGAGCTAATTTAATAAAACAGTATGCTTTATCTATGATCACACGCATACAAAAAACACACAAAGCATGTTTACTCTTTTACCAGGGATGCTCAATTAAAACAACGGTCACAGGTATTTAATTAACCATGTGAAAGGAAAAACCATAGGACTTTAATCAGTCACTAAACCTTAAACCTGAACACAAAGTAAAAAAAAATAGGCTACTAATTCAAATGCAGTTTTCCATAATTCACAAAAATTATGTGCAAATAACCTTACAAAGGCATGTTGATAAAAAAAAGATGTGCATGGATGAATTATTTATAGGGATGTAATGATTCACTCGACTCACGATTCGATTCACAATTTTTTTTTAACAAAATTAGATTTAAGACAAATTATAAATTAAATGTGTCCTTTTATTATTGCTTGGACAAAATGCTGCATGTTTCTTTGTGAAATTGAACTATAATAATATACTAATATAGCACTTGTATATTATTGCTCTTTTGTTGGTTTTGATTGCTTCTATTGTCCTCATTAGTTAGTCGCTTTGGATAAAAGCGTCAGCATACATTCATATAAACTCCTACCCCTAATTGAATTGCGATTTGTTTAGCATATCAACCGATTTGAATCGATTTTCAACCGGCTCGCAGTTAATCGTTACATCCCTAATTATTTATAATAAACACTATTAGTGAAATTTATGTAAACACTGCAATATTCCATATAAAAATATAGAATTGTTGATTTTGATGGTGACTTTAATTAGAATTTTTCCGATACCGGTGCCAAATCGATACTTTTAAAATGGTTCCGGTGCCTAAACGGTGCCTGAACCGATACTTATTAAAAAATAAATAAAAATTCCCCCAAAAATTATGGATTGGCCATTAACACTATAAACACATGATGACTGTTTCATTCATACAGGACGCCAGAGGGCGCCCTCGCACAGAAAATCGACAAGAAGCCACATCAGATCACAAAAGTAAGCATTTGACTGGTGTTGTGGAGTAAAAAGGTTATAATTAGGACTGTGTATCACCAGCAATGTCACGATACGATACGTGTCACGGTACAGATGCCACGATACGATACTTATCACGATACAGGACTGCACTGAATTTCACCTCAGCAGAATTTAGTAAAACAGCTGTTTATTAAACACTGCACACTATAGTGCCATTTCTAACTATTGGCAGAGCAGGCAGCTGACCTCTGCATTATGAAGGGCCTCCATAACTGGACCACAGTACAATATAGGTAATGGCATATGTTTCATGTTTACACTGTGCACTCCCCACCAGGTACAATATTCTGATTGTTTGCATCTTGTTTTTAAGCCCATAAATAATAATGTACTCGTTCTAATAAATTTATATTGTAATGTACTTATTCTAATATAAAAAAAATCATATTTACATTGCTGGTAGGTTATCATTGCACAAATTAACTAACTCTCTACATTTAAAAAATAAAAATTAGAAGAGTTCTAAACTAATGCGCTGTCTTCACTGTATCTAACGCATTCACACGCTCGGTCACTCACACAGATCACGTTGCGGCCGCACTCAAGACATTCAGGAACAAAACACAGCCTCTCTACCTCTCTCTCATAAATGAACACTTGATAAATTACACTTTTCTGAGAATAGACCTGAAGTGGAGATCGCTAAACTGCAAGCTTACCAGTGTTTTCAGAAAACAAGCGTGTTTATCCACAGTGGAGAGAGCACGCGTGCACATGGTTGGCAGGTTGACTAAGATAAGTAGCACACTTAGCAGATATTTCCGTACTGCATTCTGATTCGGTTCTAGTACATACCGGTTAATTAGGTACCGGTGCCATATTGGTACCGGGTTTCGGTACCCAGCCCTAATTAAATGTACAAATAACATGACACAAATAGGTAAACGTTTAAGTTTTTTATAGTTAACATTTCTGTCACTTTGCACACCTTTGTGATTTAATTCTTTTTCTCAATGCATTTTGGGACAGAAACAATGTGAAGCCTCCTTAGAACTGGCTAAAATGATTTTCCCTTTTGATTATATTTTGTAACAGCCAATATATTGGGATGTTCCTATGATGCCTTAAAAATCTGCATGCAGCTCAATAGGTTTTCGAACAGCAAAATATTCTCTTTTTGATCTCTCTTAAAGAGATGACTTGTCTAAATCTTCTTTAAACAAGCTAAATATTAGATGTAATGTAGCAGGTAGCATTGTGTCGGTCCATTTTGGTGTTGCAGAGATCTCACTTAGTTACATCTACAGACTACAGATGTGAGATCCTCAGACACACAACTACAGAAACTACAGAAATAGCCACAAAAACCCTGACACACAAAACACTGGATAATAACCTTTTCCTCTCTGATAAATTATGCAAATAACAGCCAGTGGCCCTTTTGATATTATCAATGTTAGCTGTTACGTAAAAGACACAAGAAGGCCTGGAGACCAGTCCTACATGATTTATACACATGTAATAGGTAGGGCTGTGCGATTTGGTGGAAAATGTCAAATTGCGATTTTTTTTGACAGATATTGCGATTGCGATTTGATTTGCGATTTTAAATTTGCAAAGTCAAGCTTCAGCTCAATATCGTCAATACTGTGCAGCACAGTATGGGTATCATTACCCTGCTGAAAAAAACAATAGAAACCATCACAGAAATTCTGTGTTTTTTTCTTCAGCAGGCAAGATTATAATGCGATTTCGATTCGATTTCGATTAATCGCACAGCCCTAACATGTAACCAACCTTGCAGTATGACCCACTCTTGATATCTATGGAACAGAGGCACTAATCAATGGGTTTTGAGGTCAGAGCCTCTTTAAAGCTGTAAGTGGACCCTGTGGACAGCATTTCCCAACAAAACCTCACTTTAATTGATTACTGATTGAAAGCGTTCAGAAGGTTGGTGTGGAGGAGGTCGGGTGACATAAAGACACAAATTGCCTTTAAAGAGCATGATTAAACACTCTCAATCAGTAATCAGTTGAACATTGCTCTCTCAACTGTGAGCTGAAATCTGGAGGTCAAAATGGAGAACTGTTGTCAGAGGCTCCAGGCTCTCTGCAAATTTACAGTCATCTCTCTTTCCACTGGAATGGATCAGAACACATGGGACAGGCCAGACCGTAAGAGCCAGAAACACACACAGACCAATGTAGATGAGAAAATCTAGCTCACTCTTTGTGAGAGTGGCATATTGCCAATAACTATTACATGGAGAGCCAAACGATATGAAACGCTGCTGCTGTGGGAGCTCTGGTTGCATGAAAACAAACAAATATAAGATCAACTGAAAACTGATGGAAACAGAATGCTTGAGAAAAAATACCACAGACTAAACTGATATCTTCGAAACTCTTTGAAATCAACTCCAGATCTTTATAGCACCCAAGAGATTCCAGCATGTACAGTATTTCCTGATGCTAGTCAAATTTTATTGATATCACCCTATACAGGCCTATTTTTCCTTTCCTTCTTTCTTTTTATCTCACGTGTTTGTGGTTGGAGGAGCTGTACAATTGACAGTCTGACTCAGGCTTTCTCAGCTGACATAGAGGGAGAGACCCAAAAAGAAAACAAGCAAGAAAATGAAGGGGTGGAGAGAAGAGCGCTGCTGTGGGATTGACAGATACAAACCATTTTGTACTTTAAGCCACTGGTTGATTATTCTCAGCTTCTCTTAATAGTTCTTGGAAATTGTGGAGCTTTCTGTAGGCCAGAAGGCATTTTTGTTGTTACTGACCAAGAGATGAAATCCAAGTGTTCTTCTGCCACTTGTCAGCCCAAGCCTGTTTAGAGTGTAAACTCATGTCAAATGGCATAAAACGACCTCAAGGTCAAAGAGATCATTTGTGAATTATGTACCATTTTAGACAGATCTGATGTCATATGCTGGACATATAATGCATAGTATAGCATTAAATAATCATCTGAATGGTTTTAACCCTATAGGAAGTAAAAAAAACTGCCAGTTGTGTTCTCATTCAGCTGATCGTCCTTTCTATGTCAGGCATTCCCCATAAAACAGGCATGAATAAACTTACCAATACTCTAACAGTAATGTTCTCCATGTAGCCAATGGGCTACACACTTAAGTGATTACAGTCATTTAGAAACCGTTGTTATCAGGAATGCTAAACAGCATATCACTGTCTCTAAATTGTGTGCAAGCACATTTAACATGAAAGGCAAGGGAGATTTCAGATGGACAAAATCAAGTCCTGCCCTTCTCGTTTGAGATGCTGTTTCACTCATATATACATCACAATGAGAAAAATTTATGTTTATATATATATATATAGACGAATTCTCCACTGAAGAGCAGCAGCGAATTTTATGCCTTAAAAAGAAATTGACCTTTGATCAAGCAAGCTCTCCAAGCTTGTTCATGAATGAGGGTCCAAATTCTGGGATTTACTGCTCCGAGATCACAATCAGAGCGCAGACAGTGTGTATGACAGCAAATGCATCTGAAGTGGTCAGGAACAGATTAAAGAGAGATCAGAAGATAAAGCACAATGATTAGCGTCTTAATGTGCAGAGGGAAAACCACAAAAACATTGTTGAGGAGAGAAAAAAAGACAAGTCTAAGCAGACTAAAATTTGCATAAAGAACAAAATGTAAGGGCAGCAGGGTGCAAAGTCACTAAGTAATTCCTTCTCTTGAATGTTTAAATGGGCACTTCAAGCCAACAGAAACAACAATGATAAAGTACTGGTGGAACATTACAGCCAGCTTAATGTCAGTTATTCCTTCTCTTGAATGTTTAAATGGGCACTTCAAGCCAACAGAAACAAAAATGATAAAGTACTGGTGGAACATTACAGCCAGCTTAATGTCAGTTATTATTCACCCGAGGAGTTTTCTTTCTTTCTGTGGTAGGTTGTCACTGAACAAAGGCTTTGATTTAGGATTGGTGTGTGTAATGATGTATCCACACTGTAAAAAATGGTATTATGAAAAAGCCATGACAACTTATGTTTTTAAGTTACTTTAACTCATAAAAATAATTTAAGCAATTTCAACTTTTTTTTATAAGTTATACTAGATTCAACTGGATTTTTTAAGTCAGTTTAATGTTACTGAAATTCAAAGAGCCCAATTTAGTTCAGTGAACTTAACATTTTAAGTTGTAGCTTATTGGCACTAACCGGCCAAATCTCTGAACATGGATTCATGCGCAGGAGTCAAATTTGTACATGAATTTAAAAAAAAATTTACGCAACAGATTGCATCATTTTTTTTGAGTTAAGGCAACTTCTTCTGAAATTAAGTTCAACTAGTAAACTATATTGTGCTATATATACTTAGAAAATTGTGTTAAAACTAACAATTATTAAGTTAAATACTCATAAAAATGAAGCTGTTCCAAGTTGTTTTTCCACGTTGTTTTAAATTAGATTCAATCATGGACACTGGTTACAAAAACTACTAAAATATTATTTTTTGATGAAACAACACTTAATGCTGCCAGGAAACCAATCTTTTAGCATTTTCAACCAAATGATGGAGCTAATTACATTGAGTTAGTACAACTTAAATAATGTTTTAAACAAACTAACAGAGATATTTAAGTTGAAGTTACACACAGTATTACATTGATGTAATTATCAACATTAAGATGCCAGGACAACTCATTAAAAAATGTTTACAACTTAAAATGTTTAATTAAATCAATAAATTGGAATTTTTAACTTGCACTAATGCATTCAATTAAGTAGTGGCAACAGATCCACTGAATTATTTTTTAGCGTGTACCAAAACATGTGTTCATTTAATATAACCCAAATCTATCAGACAGTATTACTCCCACAATGTACCGCAACAAAATAGCCATGAGAGTACACTGATATAAAGAATCTGACACTGAAATGAGTGAAGAATGTACTAGAATCACTAGAATGGTAACAATATCATGTTTCGTCCTGTTTGGGACTGTACGTATTGTATGAGTTTTGCCCCAAGCTTACATAAAAACAAAACAGTTGGTTGGTGTGGTTGTGTTTTCAAAATAGCAGGCTATACAATATCAAAACTTGTGATTTATATACGGTTACTTTGTAACAGGTGTGGACATACGCCAGAGATAATGTCTGTTACTTGTGCTCATAATACGGCTTAGTCTGCACTGTTTTTAGTGGGTTTTAAACAGGCTGACTGAAGATTTGAGGTGAAGGAGATGTGTTTATTAAAGCTGTCAAGACACTGCACTGGAGTGTTTGCATATAGTGGTATGAGGAAAGGAGGATTGCATGAAGGGAAGGGAGGTAAATTAAGTGTACATTCCCAGCTATGTTGTCTGTGAAACCCTGCAACACATCCGGCAACTGAACTTTGACCCCTGGAAACCTGTGACTACGCAAAACTAGAGCACATAAGACACAGCTGTGAGAGCGTAACTCACACATACACACAAACAATATATACAATATGAGAAATAAGGTCTGCCACAAAAAAGCAAAAACCTAAAAAACTAAACTAATCTAACACTATTTCTTGTGACAGAAGCAAAAGGGCCAGTCATGTTTTGAGAAGTAAAGCCTGTCCTCATTCTCTCTGTCCCTCCACCCTTCTGTTCCCCCAGGACTTCATTTAACCTACTTCTGTGTGAAACTCACTTCCAGATGGAGCTCACCTTTTATCCGTCTTCCACTTTCTTCCATATTTTCCCACAATATGCCCACAGACTCATGAGAAAATGATGAGATAGTTCTTGACTTATGTTTCGGCGCACCACTGAGAGCCACAGAAACTCCTTTCTGCCCACTGCCATTACTCTATGAGAGCATGATTTATATACAGTATTTAATACATCTGCATTACTGACACCTAACTGTCTCTGTGACATTGTTAAATTTTCTACCCTAGTATTCGATCATTGAATAGTATTTTTGTTTTTTGTTTTTTCGTTTTATAGTACATATTTTATTGAATGACTATATTATATAATACTGTTCGAAAGTCAGAATTTTTAAAAGAAATTAATACAAAGATGCAATAAAGTGACCAAAATTGACAGTAAAGATCTTTAATATTACAAAAGATTTCTGTTTCAACGTTCTATTTAGGAGAAAGTTTAGAAGAAATAACTATTTTGAAAATGTTTCCTGAGCATATTGAAATCATTTCTGAAGGATCATGTGATGCTGAAGACTGGAGTAATGGCTGCTGAATATTCAGTTTTGCCATCCCAGGAATGAATTCCATTTTAAAATGCATTCAAATAGAAAACAGTTCTTGTAAATTATAATAATAATTCACAATATTACTGATTTTATGCTCCCAGTGTGAGCATAAAAAACTTAAGAAAAAAATCAGTAACACTTTAGAATAGGGAACACATATTCACTTTCCCTCAATACACTCCTTTTAGGTAGTTTAGGTATGGGGTAGGTTTAAGGGATCTAAAATATGGTCATGCAGAATAAGGCATTAATATGTGCTTTATAAATACTAATAAACAGCCAATATGCTATAGTAATATGCATGCTAATAAGCAACTTGTTAACAGTGAGAATAGGGCCTTAAAATAAAGTGTTAAAGATTCTAATCGGCCCCAAAAATTTGAACAACATACATTTACAACATTTACATTAACGCATTTGGCTGATGGTTTTCTCCAAAGCGACTCACATTGCACATATAAAGGTTCATGCATTCTCTGGAAATCGAACTTATGCTGTGACTAGCTTCGTGCTCTACTGTTTGAGCTACAGGAATGATAAAGTGCTGCTACTGTAACAAAGA
This sequence comes from Sinocyclocheilus rhinocerous, assembly GCF_001515625.1. NCBI lineage: Eukaryota > Metazoa > Chordata > Actinopteri > Cypriniformes > Cyprinidae > Sinocyclocheilus > Sinocyclocheilus rhinocerous. Next base: position 534,316 of record NW_015637126.1, read on the forward strand.
AATTTCCTTGTAGTACTAATACAATCATTTTCTTATCTTATCTTAAAATCTTGAAAACAGAAGTGGATTTTTTCTGTTCGAGATTGTAAGGAGTACTGATATGGCAAGAGGGATCTCATTTTGCGTTTACAGTACACCTATACACCTGGTATTCTTTCCTTTTTAAAATAAGCATATTTTTGACAGCTGACACTGTATTGTTGTGCATGTAAACACACAATTTAAGCTAAAGGGATTTTTTGCAAGTTTTATCATCCGTCAAGTGAAAACTTTGCTTAAAAAAAAAATCATAAGTCCAAGTTCTAGCACATCTCTCCTCAACAAAATGCAATTTTAGGGTTTAATTTAAATTAGAAGCAGGTGAGATTAAGGATGACTCATGTGACAAAGTTTGGATGTGTAACAGCAAGCACCACTAATAATTGACTAATGGATCACTGGGAAACAGTAGCTGATGTCAAAAGAAGATCAGACGGTGCAAAGTCCAGTTGTTTACAGTACATGCAAGACACCCCAACTCTATACCTACATCGGTTTGGTTCACAGCAATCTGTCTCATGAAGTGTTTACAGGAGGCGGTTTAGGAGCCTCAGTCTGTCCACGCTGAGAGCAGGTGCACTGCTGAGACTCAGCTGCTAATCTCATTGAGCCGTTGTAGCCCAAATACACGACGGCCAGTATGGGATGAGACCCTGGTCCCTCTGCCCGCTTTTGCTGCGTAAGCAAGCCAACAGCACATGCCATGAACTGAACTAGCAACCTTATGGTGTGCACAGTCACCATAAGATTTGAACTCCTGAACTCTGAAACACCCTGATACTGATCTTATGGACCGATTTATGTCTGTGAAATAAGACAAGCAGGTGAGAAAAAAAAAATCACCATTTGTGATCGTAATACACCCAGGGAGCGAAGACATAAATTGTGATGCATTGTGGGAGAGAGATAAGAGCCTCATTTCAACTATTATGCCCTGTGTGTATGAATGGACTGCATCTGGAGTTTCAGATAAGATGTATAATATAGGACATAAATATAGAATTGACATTAATGTGTCTCTGAGTGTATGAGAACGCCAGAAACACTAATAAATGGACCATAATAACCATATTACAGCCTATATCCTCTGTTTATTGGCTCTAGTTTTAATTTAACCATAAAAGATGATCCACAAAATAATAATTCACTACCTTTCATCTTAACTTACATGCTCATTAAACATGTGCATGGCTGTAGCGATCATTGTGGATGTGTGTTTGTGAGTACTGTATTTTCAAAGGTTTCGTTTGATACCCTGTTGCTAAGATACCGAACACAAACAGCCGTGAATCACATGAATGGGTTGTAGGCAATGAAAAAAGAGAATGATTTATTTTCATAATCTCACATTGTCCTTTAGCATAGCCGGTGTGTCTGTTCCGGGGTGTAACTCTTCCAGTGGAATCTCAAGAATGAGGTTCTGCTCGATTTGTCAAAGCCGACATGGTCCCAATAACACACATTGAGCAGAGAGAAACTGGATCCTCTTTCTTCCTTCAGCATTCTCTTTGTTCATTTAAGAACGTCAATCAGCACCAAAAGATTAAATATAAAACAAAAACGGCTTTATAATGTAGTGGTCAATGATATAGATTTTTTCAGTGAATGATTCCAATATTTACACATTAAGGTCAATGTCTACATATATCCAGCATATGTATACTACCATTCAAAAGTTTCGAAAAGATTTTTAAAGCTGAATTTGCAGCAGCCATTGAAAATTCAACCACTCCAGTCTTCAGTGTCACATAAACCTTCACTAATCATTCTGAGATGATATGCTGATTTGGTGTTCAAGAAAAACTCATATTATCAATGTTGAAAACAATTGTGCTGTTTAACATTTTTGTAGAAACTAGGATTTTTCCCCAGGATTCTTCACAAGAACATCATTTATTTGAAATCTTTTGTAACATTTTATAAATAGAGAGTTTTATTGGACAGAATTTGTGTAATTTCCTTTATGGATAATGAATCATGCATATTTTATTTTATAAGATTTTGAGTACATATTTTGTTCAGCGCTTAATTTCAGAATTTTAGCAATATTCTATATAATATTTACTCCAAAAAAATGTTAATTTGCAATATCTATTATCAATTAAGGAAATAGACAACTTCCGCTAATTGGTCAGACAGGCGTGGTTATTATTGGCTGAATGGTCTGGTGCGGACTTCCCCATTCTCATAGAATTAGAATGATTACTTAAACTTTGTAGCTACAGTTATCATTATAGTTATTTAGCTTAGGCCTTAAAGCTTGTGCAGAAATAAACCCGTGTGAATCAAAAGCACACGGCTGCTTAGTATTTATCGTCTGTGGAAGGCAGAGGAACAGAACAGGAAGGAAGAGAGATGAGCATCCTTGTAATGATTACAATTACAGAGCAATTTCATCAAAAACTGAGACTAGGGCACATGTGCACACACTACAGTTTCCTTAGCAACCGCTGCTTCTGTATAACCTCTACCACAATAATGATTCACCTTAGGAAAATCTGTGACAAGAATGATATATAACTCAGTCTACAATCTTTCAGCAAGATCCTTTAGGGTTTGAATGCTAATCGCAAACAGGAAGCACCAAAAAAAAAAAAAAAGATGGCCAGCCAGCGGCAGTGATAACGGATTACATCAGTTGATGTATTTCACGTATCATGACTGTGAATGTCTGAATGGGACCTATAACTGCATGCGCCCACCTCTGCGCAGGCCAACCATTAAAAAGCAGCCCTATCAGCACTCTCTCTTCCTTCAAGCTTCACTGCCCTCTGTCCTCTCAGCAAGCCTGGACAGCCCCTGGAAACTAATGACTTCTGTGTCCACATCCTCATCAACCAGCTCACAAAGTTTTATCATCACGTTGATCCAATTTCATCCATACCTTATGCAAAACTGAACCGTGGAAAAGCTGCAGAACGAGTCTGAGATCAGCTTAAAGATGCAAGATCTTAATGATACTGATGCTACTGATTCTAGTAATAATATGGGGCATCCTTGGTCTGCCATGACTCGGAGAGCTTACTCTTGTCAATCAAGTGCTGCATGAACTCAATCCACACTGATAAAAAGGACAGAAGGATGAAGAAACGTGAGCGAAAGAGAGAAAAGAATGAGCGAGGGGAGGAGGGCAGAGGGAAACAGTACCGTGGCTTAGTCAGACAAATGGCTCTCTGTTTGGACCATCACTGAAGTCTCTGTCCTGTTTTTTGCATTCTCTCTCACCCTCTTTTTCTTCTTCGTGCATTACTCCTCTTATCAATCTTGCATTCCATTTTTAGTTCCTATCTTTCTCTTGTCTTGTTTTTTCACTTTCTATTCCTTGAAATTACTACACACACTGTTCCTGCTATCGATGCAATCAAATTTCTCTATCGGTCCATCTGAGGAATGGTGGTGTTGGGACATTTATGAGATAACCCTCTTCTACCTCCTCATGTCAGATACACAGGGCATTGTGCCGAATGAATGCGGAGCACCAGAACGAGGGCACTCTCTGTGCCTGGCACCACTAGCAAGTCAATGCGCCCACACAATATACCACCCCCAAGTCATATGCCACTAAAACAACTTCACAACACAAGACAACTTCAAATAGACTGGCACAATTTTGGCCTCTAGAGTTGCTCTTTCTTGTGCTCTCTGTGAAGGAAACTGTGTTAGTTTTTCCAAGTTCAGCGATGTTGAAATTGACTAGATGGATTATATGATCTGTACAACTAATCAACTAAACACTGTAATTTGGTGACATTTTATTATTAAAAAAATCTAACTATATAAAAATAAAAATTTTATTTTTTAATGTAATTTTATTTTATTTTATATAAATAAAGGCTGAATTTATTTTAACTGAAATACTGTGAAATATGATTACACTTTCAAATACCAGTTTTCCATTTTAATATATTTTAAAAAGTAATTTGTCCCTGTGATGGCAAAGCTAAATTTTCAGGAGCCATTAGTCCAGTTTTCAGTGTTACATTATCCTTTAAAAACCATTCTAATATGCTGATTTGCTGCTCAAGAAACATTTCTTTTCATTATCAAATTTGAAAATAGTTGTACCGCTTAATATTATTGTAAAAACTGTGATAAATAGAAAGTTCAAATAGAAAACTTTTCTACCATTAGAAATGTTTCTACTGTCAGTTTTGATCAATAGAATGTATCCGATTAATAAAAGTACATATATATATATATATATATATATAGAAAGAGAGAGAGAGAGAGAGAGAGAGCTTTGCAGAAGATCGATATTAGAAAAGTGTGAACATTGGTAAAAATATAGAAAAACCCTAGTTTTTAATAAATAAAAACAAACAGATTATATCTAATTGTGACCATCATTCTATCTCACATGGCTCGGCTGCAAAGTCCAGGATAAAGTAAAACATTTTAAAAATGACAACACACTGCACTGAACACATCAGATGCAAGATTCATACAATAAGAGTCATTTTGGAATTCACATGTTGGAATCATAACCCGCTGGTCAACATATACGACTGCTGATTCACTCAGATTTACTAATAAACCTTTATTCTTCTAATTGGGCTGAGACTGATCAGACTAGCCCAACTGTGAGTCTAACCTACTAAGGGCTTAAGCCTCTATTTATAAACAACCATACTGCTGACATCTGTGTGCTAATATCTTAAACCACAGTCCAAGTGCAGAAATGTGTTTAGAATTAGTCACGAACAAAAGAAATCATGAAAATGGACATTATTGCGCAATCCAGGCCTTCTGTGTGCAGTGATTAAAAGAGCAAAACCTTTACCTGGGTAAACAATTTAAAGAATGGCAGTGGTTTGACCCTGACCCCTTAAAGGGGTCATATGATGCGATTTCAAGTTTTCCTTTCTCTTTGGAGTGTTTTAACTTTTGATGTGAGTGAGACTCCTAAAGCAACCTGTGTGGTCTTCTAAGTGCATTTTAAATGGGCTCAAAAATTGTTCAGTGCTACAGGCGCTGAGCAAAAACTGAAGGTCTGAACAAGTGCTCTTAATGAAACCTATGCCAAAGACAACAGCAAAATCTATAATAATATACACAAATAATGACTTTCCACCCATCCTAGAGCTCTACAGAACATTTTTCAATGCCATCATTCCATCAACAATCAGACCATTTTTTATTCACAGTTAATCCAAAATAATACCAGTTGCCACAGTTAGTGAAATGAGTGTAAATTCAGAATTTACAGTAATTTGCATTTTTATAAAAGTGGAGTCTAATAGAAAATGTTACCACAGCTTTACTGCCCCAGCAACTATTTTATTTGGCAGAAACCATGATTACCATGGCCCAATACAGTCAGAGAAAATCCCAAATCTTACCTGGATGAAGAATTGGAAAAGTCTCCACCATCCAACAGTCTGATTTTGCAGAAGAGCATCCCATTCACAAACGGCACAGCCGTGAGCTCCTCCAGGGTGAAGTGTATCTGAAACTTGAACTTCTTCTTTTTAATTAAAAACGCCATACTCTTTTGACACTGGACTTTGGATGTTTGAAGGCAGAGGTAGATGAAGACAGGGAGATGGTGGCCGTTTTTTAATCTGGTGCTTGGAAGTCCTTCTCAATCTCAATGTATGTGCTTTGGCTCAGCATCTCTGAGAAGACTGAGGATGTCCAGAGGAACACAGAGTGTCAGGGGGAAAAAAAATTTAAACAAGCAATTAAATAAAATAAACACTTACACGGGTCAGACGGAAACTATTCCAAGTAAACACTAAAAAGTATATCATAACTTACCTTAAAACCAATAAAGGGACGGCAAAGTGAGAAGGCTACAGTCTCTACTGAAAAGCAAACATTCCCTGGAGAGTTAGTTTAGCTTGAAGAAGTCTATTATATCCAGGTGTAAAGATCCCTGGTACTCCACTGGCATATAACCAAGGAAACATGTAGTATGTTTTTTTGAGAATTAATGACAATATCTAGCGAAATGACCATCATCTTGACTTTTCTCTCTAATAATCGAAAGTAGTCGCCTGTTATTTCCAATGTCGTAACTGAAAATTTGAATAGAGACATTTGAATACTTACGTCGATGAACAGTTTTCATATGGCAGCCAGGACAGAAATCACTGTACGGAACAAATTAGAAAGCAACCCACAATAGAATTACTAACTAGATGTAAATCGTATCAACTGTTTAGCGTTGAGTCAAAGGTTGACTGACTGCTCTGGACTGAAACTGTCTAGCTCTTTAGTGAACTCCGGTAAGCGCCGCCTCCATGGACGCGAGGATTTCCCTAAATACAGCCGAGCAGTTCACCGAGAGCGTTTGATACTCCCGTTACATCCACAAGAACGCAACAGTACTTCAGACTTTAACTCCGACAAAAACCGTGACATTCCGAGCGCAGACGCGTTGTTAAGGTTTGCTAATATGTAGGTTATGGTACTAGAATTGGAGACTCATCAACACCATAAGTACCAACCGCGGTTTCAACGGAGGCAGAAAACAAACGCTCGTGTTGTCAAGGAGAATCACTAAAGTAGATAGTAATCAGGAGGATTTCGCGCTTATATGTTAAAGCAGAAGAATCGATGCTTGAGATTTGTTCTAAAATGAATGTAGCGCCATCTCGTGGCCAGAGACTGGCTAGCATATTCGAAATGCATGTAATGCATGGTGTTCAGGGAGGGGCCAGTTGCATAAAATTTTAGACTAGTCTTACAAGTTAGTCATCTATTTTTTTTTCGTTAAGACTTTAAATTCGTTTACATAAAAATGTAGATTAGCCGAATTAGTTGAATCCAAAAAATAGGTAAGCGTATGCAACTGGCCCCAGAAGTAGAATATAATAGAATGTAAATCATTAGTATACTTCAACCAATGATAAAGACTTTTTAATCATATATTAATTTTTTTGCTTTGTAGTTAGCTCGTTTTGTGTTTCATTTTTTTGTTTGTTAAAAAAATAGATTAATTTCAAAAAAGAAAAATATTAAGACACTCGGCTATTCTAGCAGTAGTGAACTCATAACTAACACATTATTATTATATTACTTTTGTATTTTAAAGATTTACCAGTGTCTTTAAAAGAGTCTCAAGGCAAATCACAAATTTGTGGTTACTTTTAACTTATGTGCACAATGTTTTGTTCGAGTATGGTGTACTTGTAATTATAATGTCATATATTTATATTTGCATTACTGTTGTGATGTCTTTGTGTTACCTGATAGGGATGTAAATTTGTGATGTTGTTATAATGCAGCATGTTCACATTTGTATTTTTATACTGATGTTCATTAATGTGCATTATAAATAAATGCACCAAAATGTAGACATATGACATTTGTTCCTTAAGACCAAAAAAAAAAAAAACCTTCATAGGTGCATCATTATTATTTTTTTAAATTGTAACCATATTTTAGAGGTTCTGTGTATAAAGGTGAGATGTGATATGAACATTTTGAAGGGCAATTCAATGTGCAAATGAAACATCTTTATGCTGAGCTGTAACCACCACCATAGACGCTGAGAGGAACTTGATAACAACCTGTAAGGTCACTGCAGGCTGAGAGGAAACTTGGCTATTGCAGAACAATGAAAAAAATACAAGACAGCTTTTTTTTGTTTGTTATTCAGCTCAATTGCAGGGATTGTTCGTTGCTGCATGGCCAAAATATTAAAGTATGGGATTTAGTACACCAGTTTAATGAGTTCACAAGGGAAGACACACAAGCAATTCTCACTGTGGAGATACAGGACTAATCATTTCATTAGTACAGTATATAGTTTGGTGTAGACAGGAACAGACAAGCTCTGTGTAAGTCATTGAGTCAGCGCTAAATTATTGCCCTGTCTACTCTACACAGTAGGTCTACTGAGGCAACAAATGTGCAGCCTTTCCCACAATGGGATTAATTAACTCCTGTAACTTGCATGGAAGTTAACTTTCAAGCTACTTGTAATATCACAGTTTGCTTTTGTATAAGTCGGTTAAGTGCCTTTTAAAGAACATCAAATCCTAATTTGAAGAGCAGAAAACGGCACTCTATGATTTCCCCAGCAGATGTCTCTAAGTAAATTTTTGAATGTGATTACTGTGAGAGGACGGTGAGTGACAAACAGGTTTAACTGTACTAACGATATGACAATATTTACCTACTGGCTTATTTAATAGTAGGGTACACGTGTAGAGTTTAACTATTTAATTGTCTGACAAACACAAGCTGGAACTTGCACACATACAAGCATAAATGTATAATGCTAAGTTGCTACTACCGATAATTACAATTATTAGTATTTTTATGAATTATAATAGAGTGGAAAGGACCAGAATTATCGGGACGTGACGAGAAAACAACTTGGATTAAAGTCATTGGTAACTTGCATGTGTCCATCACTGACATCATTGGCCCCGCCCACTTCAGTCCAGTTACTCATTTCCTGTCGAACACGAGATTCCGCCCGCCCTACCGCTCCGCTACCGGCATGCTCGGTGCATCAGCTGTCATTCAGACCGCCAATTCAAACCGGATTACCATTGGAAATTCACAAACTCGAGGATTTATATCCGGAACGAGATTCAAAGCGATGTATATGTCGGAATACGCCGATTTGCCTGCGCTTTTTTGATATACAGAAACCCCGGAGGAGTAACGCTGGGACATCCTTCCAGCTCATCACCATGAACCGGAGCTCTGAATGCCGCTATAGCGAGCGAATGAGGGATCAATTCTGAAGCTTACTCCAAAACATATCACACCGATTGCTGAAGTAAAGAGGCTCAAAAGATAATAAATAACTCAGTAGACGTATTCGGAAACTTATCTCAATGCACATCTGGCACGCATCTTGACTGAAAACAGGCGCCGCTCAGATCGCGTGATCGGCTGGCTCACGCTCACAGACTTTAGTTTAAACTGCTTTACCAACCAGTAGTCTGGAGTTCAGTGACATGCATGAGCGGGGATCGTTCGTGTCTCCGTTGCTCAGTGGTGTTTTCTGCCAGTGCCGCTCGGAGGAGTATCAGGGCTCGGATCCGGGAGGTGGTGGTGACCGGACTATGGGCTCCACGCTGGCCGCCGCAACATCACTTTCCGAGCACCGCCATGATGAGTCCTGCGACTCCCCGCATCACTGCCCGGTGTGCGGCGGACCCGAGCAGGAGCATCGGCTCAAGGTGCTTTTCCAGATCTTGGATGTCAACAGAGACGGGGGCATCTGTGTCAACGATCTGACCATCGGACTGAAAAAGTTGGGAGTCCATCGCACTGAACATGAACTCATGGTAAGTTACTTTATCTCAACATTATCCAATACGTTTGAGTTACCTCACTATAATGGGTCTTTATAATGTGATTACAGGTCAGATCACGCTGATAGAGAGGACAGACTTAGGAAAAACTTAATGCAACACATTTTGTTTATAAATCACTATTTATTAAACCCCAGAACAAAGTTATGTACTTCTAGGCTATTGGCTCCTTACTTTCACAGCTCTTGTGTGGGTGGGGGTTACTCACTAAACCAGATGACTTGAGTGACATTTGCTTAACACAGTGCCTCAAAGGACATCTGTACCTTTCCTTTCTCTCCACTGTGTGAAGAGGATTGCTATTTTGACTAGAAAGGATAACTGTTGTTTACCGTGTGTTTGATGTAGACGTATGGCAAAAAAAGAACTCTATTGTTGGGTGAACACTGGCATTGCTTACACTGCGTGATAGGAATTGCATTTTCTGTAGCATTTTCTATGTTCGGGCAGGTGTGTGGGTTTCTGTCCACCCAAAATATAAATTTAAGGAGCCAAATTGAGTTTAATTTCAGAAAAAAGCTGTTATCCTTATTTAGCTTGAATAACAGCTATCAGAGACAGATAAATATATTTTATCATAAAACATATATTTTTTATTAATTTATATATTGTGTGTGTGTGTTTTTTTTTCTGGCTATCAGAGAAATATATATTATACTTTAATTATATATATATATATATATATATACACACTACCGTTCAAAAGTTTAGGATCAGTAAGACTTGTAATGTTTTTTAAAGAAGTCTCTTATGCTTATTAAGGCTGCATTTCCAGTATAAATTGACACATGATCCTTCAGAAATCATTCTAATATGCTGATTTATTATTAGAATTATCAATGTTGGCAACAGTTGTGCTGCCAAATATTTTTTTGGAAACTGCTATACTTTTACGAAAAGTATCACAGGTTCCAAAAAAATATTAAGCAGCACAACAGTTTCCAGCACTGATAATAAATCAGCACATTAGAATGATTTCTGAAGGATCATGTGACACTGAAGACTGGAGTAATGATGCTGAAAATTCAGCTTTGATCACAGGAATAAATTCGATTTTAATGTATATTAAAATAGAAAAACATTATTTTACATCATAATAATATTTAACAATATTACATTTTTTCCTGTATTTTTGATCAAATAAATGCATCTTTCATGAGCATAAGAAACTCCTTTAAAAACATAAAAAATTGTTCTGATCCCAAACTTTTGAATGGTAGTAATATATATATATATATATATATATACTGTATATATATATAATACTGAGGAATCAAGGATGTCCATATACAGGCATGTTGTTTTTTAATTAGAGTTCAGTATAATTTGTTTATTATATTGATATAATATATATCAAATTGATATATATTATTGATATAATCAGTATAATCATGTTTATTATATGAATCTAGACTAGAATGTAACTGCCCAAAGAAGAAGGAAACTTCTAGACAACTAGACAAGAGTCTTTCGAGAACATACACAGCAACATAATTAATAAGCACAAACAAGAAGTTGCTGTTGGGAAATTCACAGCGTGGTAAGAATTCACGGAACCTGCTTTGAGTGATTGTAATCTGTTAAAACGAAATAGAAATTTGGGGAATGTGAAAGAGGACAGGAAATGTTTCACTTTTAGTTCTTCAGTGAATACAGTAAGTTATACAACTTCTTAATATCAATTAGCCTGAAATAATTGTTGGGAAAGGAGCATCCTGCAAATCAGGGAATGAGATCTTGGATACTGATCCCCTGGAATGTTGCTGGAATGCTTCTGTAGGCCAGTCACGAGATCTTCTGTCATTTATGATTTACCACCCGGCAAATCCCCCTCCCCCATCTCTCTCTCTGTGATGGGGGAAGGTGAGGGGTTTTATCTTTTACAGGTAGCATAATGTTAATGCTTTCAGAACTTAAACTGAGGGGAGGTTTCAGAGATGGTTTACTCATTGGCTTATAAAGAGGACAGACATGTTCTGCATACCACACTACTGATAGTTTCATCTCTGGGTGTGTTTTTTTACAAAGTTTTTACTAGGTTTTAAGGCAGGGGTCACCAAACTCAGTCCTGGAGGACCGTTGTCCCCTGTCTTAAAGTCAAACACTTTTTTGGATAGTGGCAGTCTTAGACAAAAGCCTGGCTGCAGTGTTTTGCGCATCAAGAATTCCTTTGTTTGACAGCTAACAAAAGCACTTTGAACAAAACCGAAAGTTCCTCTATAGTGGACTAGCTGAGATTTGTTGGCAGTTGGCACTGCCTAAATAGACCAGTAAATGTGTTATTACATGTTTAATTATGAAGGTCAAAAGAGTTTACTGCTTAATTCACAACCTCTCACCGTGATGAATGACATCTGCTGCTTCAGTTATGAAGGGCAAAAATAACTTCCTGGCACTTTAATGATCAAGGGTGGATTGCACTTGTGGATACTTGAGCTTGATTTGCAAATGCAGTGCTTGTCTGGTGTACAGGACCTGCTCAGAGACTTTCTATTCAAAAACACTCAAAAATAGTTTGTAACATAAGAAGCTACAGGTCTTTATATGTTGTATGAATGAGCGTATGCAGAATGTTTTTTAATTATAAGAGTTTTTAAATGAATCTTAAATGCCTAAATAGACCAGTAAGCAGTTAAATGCCTAAATAGACCATGGAGCAGTTCTTGTTGCCAAGTATAGACACTTTTTCACTTTAATTCAGTCTTTTCTTTTGACAATAGTGTGTGCAACTTGGCTCGCTTTCACTTAAAGGCAGGGTATGTGATTTTTCAAAAACACTTTAGAAAACTGATTCGGGCCGAATAGCAAAACAAACTTGTAGCCAATCAGCAATAAGGGGCGTGTCTACTCGTGATTTTCTGACATTTGCTCTTAAACACCTAATTAACTTCACTGGTTGATGGTTCACAGTAATCCTTTAACCATTCGGCTTCATTGTGTCACAGACAGTGAATGAAGCTCATCGCACAGACTCTCACAGTAACTGCTTAAAATTCTAGCAGAATGACGTCAAACCTGCCACATATAGAGCTATCCAATTCCTCCCACATCAGAAATCATTGCCAGAGGCTCATTACATTAGTCTGCTAGAAACCCTGCTAATATAGAACATCAGTAGCTAATCCTCTCCATTTAGAAAAATATTGGGTTTTATGTTCTGTTTAAAAATGTACTGTACATGCGTGTCCCTTGTTCGTCTGAAATTCCTCCGCGATTTAAAGGTAGTTAGTTCGCTGTATAGCCTGCCCGTGTCTCCTTGTTTGATTTTGCACTGCGATGTCTCATGTTTCAAACATGAGTCTAATGTCTAGATTTGCTGAATATTTTTTTTTTCTTGGAAAGGACTCTGATATTAAATTCATGTACAAATTTGACTCCTGCGCATGAATCCATGTTCAGAGATTTGGCAAACATAAGTTGTCATGGCTTTTTCATAATACCATTTTTTACAGTGTACATGCGTGTTCCCTCTTGTGTTTTTTCTTTCTCTCTTTCTCATAAATGTATTATTTATTTTATAATTTAAATTAAGTGCATTAATAACAAGACCCTTCATCATGTTCGGAGGGCTGGGTGAATAATTTAAGATCTCTCTATCGTCACATATTAATTAGATTAGGTGTACAAGGTCCCTCTGGAGAACCTTTTTTTTTTTTTTTTTTTGGACCCGTGACGTGTACATTCAGAGGCACATCAGCCTAATATTAGAGGAAGTTTAAAGATGAAAAGTAAATTCATGATTTGTTGAGAGGACATGGGTTATATCCTTCAAACATTATATTAAACATATTATAGCTTTTTGTACTTTAATATATGTTGCTTTGTCTGGTTTGCATTTAGTAGTTTAGATGTTACTTGTGAACCAAAGTTTTGACACTACAGTATGCCTTTCTATTACAATATAACTTCTTATAAATATAACTTTGCAATATAACTTTATAATTATTAATATAACAAAAATATGCTATACAGATAATTATCTTCATATAAATATCTTGAGTCCGTATTGTGGATTTACTCTAATGGCCCATAGAGGACAGTCTGCGCCTCATTATATTTTATTGCCTAAACATACATAGTTATAATCCATGCATACTATTTGTATTTCAATGTAATTTGTAGAAAGTGTAGGTTCCTGAGATCTGCATATTGATCTGTGAAATAAATTGAGGTGCAGCTGCAGTTCAGTCTGATTATAGAAAGTGATTGTTGGGGGGGGTGTAAAAAAATGTCCTGCTGTGTATATCCAGATGCATTTGCAAAGAAGATATAACCACAACAAGCTGATAGATGAATGAATGAATGAGGTAGATTTGTGTATTACAGTGTTAGAAATGCATGGAATCACCCTGGAGGCGTTACCAGGGAGATCCTGATGATGACAGTATTAAAAAACCAGAGGGCAGAAAAACAGTCAGCAGAATTTTCTCATTGCTGGGTGAGTAAGAGATAACTCCAAAAGATGGCTGTATTTTATCCTCTGATTGGCTGCCTGTGCGTTGTCAGACAGGGGCAGCCAGTGTGGAGTGCTCTGATTGGCTGAGGCACAGCTGCAGTGAGGTTGCAGCTTTTTTCCCTGCATCACTTTTTGCCGGCTATAGATGCAGACAACCTGCAGCAGCTTGTAGGTGCCTAGAAATACTAACACTTAAAAAGTGGGATCGCTTTTAGAAATCGATTCATTGTGGTGATTTCAGCTTCTTCCAGTTAAGTTGTCTTGTTTTGTGTTTTAGCTGCAGTGTGTCATGGTTGTGGAGTGATGTCACTTGAAGAGTGAATGACTTTTTTTCCTGCATCTTTTTGCATGATTTTGCGCTCAGCAAAGATCATGTTTTGGGAAAGTGTCTTGGAGAATTTGTTTTGGAAAGATGCTAGAAGTTTGCAATGATTTTGAGGCGATTATGAGAGCGGGTTAATTGGAACTGGTCATTCGCTGCATTTCAAAGTTTTAACATGGTCACCAGGTTACTGTGGAAACGCTGTCGGATATGCCAGGAAGCTTTGGAAATTGTCCTCATCTGCCCTCATCCTCATGGCCTCACATATGACTGCCTGAGCAGTTTCTCTCTATATGCACATAAAACATCTGTAGATTTCAATTGATAGTTCTTGAGAAGACCAAGACAAAAACTCACCACAGCTGGATGTTGTGATTTGATCAAGTACACAAACTTGGAGTCAAGTACACAAACAGACTTGGAGCATCTTCACAAAGATGCTCAAGGAACTTTGGTCAATCCTTTTCCAGTGGTTTCTGGGAGTAACAGCGTGCGAAAGTGATACCGCAGGGCCACCCGATGGACTTAAGGAACAAAACTTAGAAAATGCTGCAATAAAGGAAGGCCAGAGGGAACAAGGTACACAGGCAGTTTCAGTCGGACAAGAAAAGAGTGCAGTATCCCCAAAGAAAACTACAGTGCTGATTATGGTGGCGCCTCCTAAGGATCTTCAGCAGGTATAGCAGAGAGAATTGCAGCATCAAACATATTTGTTGAAAGGCTTTAAAGTTGCTTATGCATTGATATTTTTACTTTTGGTTTCTGAGAGGAATATGATAACAACTGAACTGCTGCACTTTATTTCCAATTATGATTCTTGATCGAAGTCTTTTCAACTTAGATCTTCCAAAGCTGAGCTATGAGTGATATTTCACATCTCCTTATTCGCATATGGAAAATGAGGGAAATGCTAATTTTGAAATCAGATTGGCTTCATGTCATGTGACATAGATGTCTGAGAAAACAGGCCCATTTGAATGAAATCATTTCAGATATTTCAACAGATATCTGCACATGATCTGAACTCAGAAATTACCCAAATTGAATCATTAGGAGTCAGTATGGCAGTTAAAAAGGAGCGGGAAAAGTTCTGAAATCCCATTTGTTTGTGTTTTTATTATATTCACTCCAAACAAATAGAATAAAAAATGGTAATAAAGCTGTCACTGGGCCGGTACATTGTCAAAAGGTACACTTTTGTGCTGTGAAGCATACTACATACTACATACATACTAGTACCTAAATGGCACATTGGAAAAGGTACCGCTCCAGTGACAGCTTTTGTACTTTTGTTTTCTGAGTGTAGTTATATTAAAGGAACAGACAAACAGCAGATAGTCAGCAATTAATTTGTGTGAATTTTGTTTTAGACTTCAGCAAGTTAGAAATGTCCCAAGCATGTGAATGTTACTCTCTCTCCTCCCCCAAACTGTTGCTTCACATCTTTAATGGGTTGCAGTCTTCACTGGTCTTTAAATATTATTATAGTATGGTCAGGTCCCATGTCAGAAACCTGGTCAGACTCGTTAAGGAAAGATCACATGCTAGTGACAGGATTAGACCCTATTACATTGTGAATGATCAGATTCAGTTATCTGTTATCTCTAGGGACCAACAAGATTAATCACATACTGAGCAGTATAACTGTTTGTTGTTTCATTATTTGTCCTGACCACCAATTTCACTAATTTGTTGTTGCTGAATTGACCCTTTGCTAAGCCCTTGGTTACTGTTGCTGGATTTGATGAGCTTTACTGATTAGGGTTGGGCGATGTCTACCAAATTGGCATCGGACAATGTCTAGAGTGAAACATCGTGATGGACGATGACATCGGGGGGTGGGGGGGCGTGAATCCGTATGCAGAAAGGCACGGAAAACAAATAACGCGTTCTACGGAGCCACTAAAGGGACATGGTTAGCCGCTTGCTAGCGGTAGACTGTTACATTATAGTACATGAAAGTTCACTTGCCACCCACACAGAGTAAGGAGAGATGACTGATAGGACAATGGCGAATGATTTGCAGATACTGAGCACCACTGGCAAACATCTAATCTTGTAAAATGTGTGGTAGGTACTGCCGCTCCGTAGTATAGAGTCCGTGTGATCGCGAATCTCGAAAGTTCAAGTGAAAGTAAATTGAGAGCGCGCATTCGAACGTGGTTTCAATGCCCTACATATTAGTAGCGGCTCCCTGATGCCCGCAATTTATATACAGTATAATTACCCAACGGTATAATTGCGAGAGAAAGTATTGAAATAATTTTTTTTTATCATCCCATCTCGTAGGCTATTTATTCCCTTTAGGGGTTCTGTATTACACTTAATTTAATTTCCGAACACAGAATTGGGATGCGGCGGATTGCGGGGGGTATGGGGTGGGGGGATTCACAATGCCGGCTCAACATCGTGATGTCTGTCAGCCACCGGCATATTTCGATGGCATCATCTATCGGCCCAACCCTATCACTGATGTCCCTTAGGACTGGATAGGAGATTTTTATGAATGGCACAGTTTTTGCTGAAATGTGTTTTGAAAGTGGTAATTAATGTTATGGGGGCTGAAATATATTTTTTTCTTTAATATAATATTTAATTAGATGATTTATCTTGTTCTTTATAGTCACATAAGACGCCGTCTGTTTTCCTTATTTTAATTATATGAATATTCCAGACTCTCAGCCTGTTGCATGATCTTTCAGACAGATACACCGGTAAGCCTTGTAAGAAGGTGACGCTGTATTTGATGTGAGCCAATTACATTACAGTGTACACTTTACAAGCCTTGAAATGGGAGGGATTTATATGTCCCCAATCCCATGTGACATGTGAGAAATACTGGCATTATAGTCCTGAGGCTTCAAGAACAAACTAGAGCTGTGTACATACAGTGGGTACGGAAAGTATTCAGACCCCCTTAAATTTTTAACACTCTACTACAGTACAACAACTCTTCCTCTTCTCTAAAGCAGCCCAACATGGCCTCGCCCCCTTTGTTGCGTGTTCCCAGGGGCAGGGTTTATGTAAATTTGAGGGTTTGTGATGTCACCAACCCAGGAAGAAGCTCATTGTAGTCTCTACCAGCCGTGTGTTGTAGGCTTTTAAAAAGCGAATTCTGTGAAATAAAATCTCCTTGTGTACTGAACTTTGAGCATCATAACTTTGTAGATGTTGTTTATGCTCAAACAGCAACATTGCACACTAACTAGTTACAAAAAGTGAAATCATAATCAAGGACCCCTTTAATTTTAGTTTAAGTTTTAGTTATTTTATGTGCTTTTGTAATTTTTATTAGTTTTTTTTATTTCCATATAGTTTCAGTTAATTTTTATTTCAGTTTTAATTACTAATTTTAGTACTTCATCCTAAATATATTTATTTCAGTTGCCAAGGCAACAATTCTAATTTTCATTTATTTTGTTTTTAAGAATTTTCTAATCATATTTATATTTTATTTATATTTATTTTATTTTATTCAGCTTTCAGTTACTGAAAATGATTTTTAATAGTTATAAATCAATCAATAATAATTCATTATTCTTATATTTTTATATGAAAATACTTAATAAATGTAACTTTTACTTTTTGTTTTGTTAAAAATGCACTGTAAAAAATTTACTGTAAAATTTACAGTAACTTACTGGCAATTTTGGTTGCCAGTAAGACTGTAAATTTACAAGAATAATTGAACTGTAAAAATACAGCACACTGCTGTATATATATGCTGTAAAATTATGTTGTTTTTTTACAGCTATCCCTGTAAGATTACAGTAGCAATGTTTACAAATGTGAGTGAAATTACAAGTGAGCAACTGTGAACTTGTACTGCTATACATACATTTTACATTAAATCAGGGCATTTGTTGTGAAATTCAGTTCACTAAATTAACTAGTTGAGATTTTTCACTGCTGTGATAGTGTGTAAACCTACTGTTTCCTGTCATTTTCAGTAGTCTTTTTTGTCAATTTAATGTGTAATGTGAACAATAAAACTTTCAAAATAACAGGTTTTCATAAATTTAACAATTTATTGTACAATAATGTTCATTTAACATGTACACCATTTTCCAAAACATATTTGGAGACACAAAAATGGAGATTGCACATTAAACCAAAGGCTTCAGCCTTGGGAAAAAGAAAAAAAAAAAACATCCCTACAGTGGGACTGACCTTCATTCATAAACTTAGTTTAAATAAACACAAAAGAAAGGGTCT
>NW_015637127.1:0-2125 GCF_001515625.1 Sinocyclocheilus rhinocerous
TCAATAGTTGACCTTCAGATTGGTGGCAATATGCAGGTTTGGTCTCTCGGTAATCATGTTCAATATCATCAGTCAGTCCCCCAGGTCTGTGGAACATCAGAGTTTAGAGAGGTTTACACAGGCAGTCACAGTCAACATCTGCTTGGTGTGACAGTATCAGCCCTGTGATCAGCATATGGGCCTGCACTCTATCAAGTGTCTGGAATAAACTCCCAAAAATCCCAGCAGCCAAACGGGAAACAGAGTTCAGTGTAACATCAACAAGAGCAAGTTAAGCTGTTGATCTATTGACTTCCCCTCCCTACTGTACCAACCCCGTAGCCTGTCTTTGATAAGTCTGCCAGCTCAGCTTAAAATGTTGTGAGATGAGGTTTTGAAGCGAACCGATGAAGGACGGTGTATATCGACATCATCTTGTAGCCCAGCTCCAACACAAAGCCTGTAACATCTCTAATTCTGTCTGTACAATGCTTTAATAAGTCATGCGAGCCTTAAACAAATGCAATCCAATTCAGCCTTATATCAAACAGAAACTCTGGGAGAAAATTTAAAGGCTTTGTTGCTCAGCCAAATTTGGAGTGGTTTCGATTATGGTAGATGTGATTACAATGGTAGATGTGCAAAATTACAAATCTACGTTTATTTAGCTGATAGAAATTATTTAAATTATTATTTTATTGCTAATTGTACAATACAAGGCAGGACACAGCCCATGTATGACGCACATACCAGAACAATCATACACACACACACACAAATAATATTAATTTTTTAAAAATAAAAAAAAATAAAATAGAAAATAGAGAATATGAAACATGGATATTTAAAGGGCCCCTATTATGCAAAATTAAATTTTACACGGTGGTTTGGACATAAATGTGTGTTGGCAGTGTATGTACACAACCACCCTATCCACAAGTTTCCTACACCCCATGAGGCCTTGTGTCAAAAATGGGATTGTCTTCCGGTTCGAAGTAAACAAGCAGGACGTGACACTCATTCATTCAACAGTTGACAATCATTCAAGAATTAGTGATCCAAACTTGCTAATGATGTGGGAACACAACTTCAATGAACTTAAAAAGGGTGAAATAGTACCTTTATAGTGAACTAGTGAAACAGTACCTTTACCCTCCGCAGTAGATGGTTGGGAGGATGACGTGAAGAAGTGGCCTCGTATCACGAATGGTATAGCATTTTAAGCTATTTTGTAGATTCAGTAGCCTCTGATGGTAAGGCGATGAACAATTTGAAAAGCTCAGAGGCGTATCAGAATCTACACAGTGATAAAGTCGGTCGGGTGTTATTTAAATGTTATTTAAATGTTACAACCTTAAAAAACAACCATACATAAAACAACCTTATGTATCTAAAAGTGGACATTGAGCCAAGCCAGAGCCTAAATACACATATCACATCATAAGGCTTGGGTGCTAGCATCAGTGTCAGGTGAAGTACAGACAGTGGACTGTTCATGTATTGCAGGGCCAGGATGCTCTTGTAGTCATGCAGCAGCACTTTTGTGGAAGGTGGGCCGAAACCGAAAATTCTGGATGCACCCGGCCGAAACCTAAACTGCTTTGTAATAATTATTTATTATTTTATTAAATAATATAAAGTAATTTTGTAAGACTTTTTAATTTAACTCAATTTTAATTATACTGAACTTAAAAAACACAGAAAATATTAGATAAAAATTGGACAGAAAATATAGCAATATTGAATATCAATATATTATTTTTATTCAGTATTATCAGAGCATTTCAGCAGAGCATCGGTAGCGTCATTTTACCAGCTTTGCCCAGTACAGCTGTACTAGGCTACACCATGTTACAGCACAGTAGCGCTATTACAAAAAGGAACAAGTATACTACATAGAAATTTCCTGCCAGTGCGTTGAGCGGACTTTGCTTTTCAGGTGAGCATGAGTGGAACGCGCATTCGGCGGCATATTGAGTGGAGCGTCACACCCAGTGCTTAATTTGTAAATTGCGAGGTCCCAGAACAAAGTGGGGTGACGGATCCGGCATGATTAGAGGAAGGAGAGGTAACGGAGCATTCGCGCAATGGAGGACCAGCTTACGTGATTAACAGCGTGCATCTTCTTACGGTCATGAAAAAAATT
>NW_015637127.1:14559-15600 GCF_001515625.1 Sinocyclocheilus rhinocerous
TTTTTTCATGAAATATATGCACGCTATAGGTCAACACAAACGTCTTTCATTCGCGCGTGAGGAGGGGATCTGTCAAATGAGGTGCCGGATCAGATTTCGGACAAATTCGGAGGTGCCGGATCAGGATCTGGCTTGTTCCGGCACAAATTAAGCCCTGGTCACACCGTGCAGTGATGGCGGCTAGAGGGAGAGTGAAACCTGTGCGCTGAACACTGCCGGGCAGTGCGGCGCACTATATATTTTCGGCTCATATTTTCTCTTCGGCCGAAAACCGAAAATGCCATTTTTGGTGGCCGATCTTTATGTGCATCCCTAAAAAATACCATTGGAATACTACTTCCACCACCTCACTGGAAGTTGCATCCACATTCTTTTTTTAATACTCATAAATCATAAGTAGCATCTCAGAACAAGCCCTTCGCAGAATCTTTACAGAGTGACGTCACATTCTTCATGCCCTGCCCATGACTGTTGATGGACACTGCTGTATTAGCTATTCCGATTCATTACCACGAACAGGTTCTTTTCGGACAGTTCGGCTCATTGAACCAGTTTAAAAAGCCGATTCATCGGTTCCTGACATCAAGCAATGATTTCAGTACACATTTATTTTCTAACAACTCTGTTGTTGCCACATTGTATCAATGAAACATTCAAATAAAGTCATTTGTGTCAACATTCAAATAAAAATATATTTGTGTGAACGCATATTGCGGATTATTGACTTTCATTCGCACTTAAAGGTGCACGAAGCAATTTTTGAAAAACGCTTTTGACCACAGTGTCAGACCGAGTCCCAAAACACACTCGCAGCCAATCAGCAGTAAGGGGCATGTCTAGTAATGATCGGGAGAAGAGAGCACTCAGTGAGTGCACAGGACGGATATTAGCAGATCGACTAAAGACAACGAGAGATGACAGATTAAAAAAAGAGGAAAATTTCAAAGGGAACAAAACATAAAAAGAATGGTTACTATCAGGCAAGAGGTAGGACCTGCATAAATATTTGAGCAGCTTTCCAGCAGTGGAGAGAACTCAAGG
>NW_015637127.1:15610-15849 GCF_001515625.1 Sinocyclocheilus rhinocerous
TCAAAATAGGGGCGAGGTCCTGTTGGGGTATGGGCATGTTTGTTTTGGTGGTTTTAAATATCAACATCATTTGGCAAAAATCGCTTAGTGCACCTTTAAGTTAGTGGTGTTTGTGGTCACAGTTTCATCATCCACTGATCCTTTATGTCAGATACGACTTACCATTATTGACTAGCCTACAACTTGGACAAGAGTCCTAAAATTTTTGCACCTACAGCACACATTACAGACGCTGATGC
>NW_015637127.1:15986-22053 GCF_001515625.1 Sinocyclocheilus rhinocerous
CTGCTCTCATCCATGCTAGGCTGCATGGATGCGCAGGGAGTTCTTGCCCAAAACAGAACCATACCGCCAATCCAACCTGTATGCTAATTGTCAATCATCTTTGACGATAGTGGTCCTGACAGAACTATAGTAAAATGTATTTAATGTTACATCTCTCGAAATAAAGGTTTTAATAAAGTCATAATAGTTGGACAAGTTCAAAATGAAAAAAAAGTTGGACAAATGGCTACCTATTAAGTTCCGTATCAGTTACAAAATATTATTGCTTGCCTATAAGGCCCTTAATGGGTTAGCTCCTGCGTACCTAACTAGTCTTCTACCACGCTACAATCCATCACGCTCCCTAAGGTCGCAAAACTCTGGACTTTTGGTAGTACCTAGGATAGCAAAGTCCACTAAAGGAGGTAGAGCTTTTTCGCATTTGGCTCCCAAACTCTGGAATAGCCTTCCTGATAACGTTCGGGGTTCAAACACACTCTCTCTGTTTAAATCTAGACTAAAGACACATCTCTTTGGCCAAGCACTCAAATAATGCATCTCATAATCTTGTACAGCAGTTATATCTGATCAAATGCACATTATTATTCTTTAGTTCGCACGTAAAAGTGCACGAAGCAATTTTTGAAAAGCGCTTTTGACCACAGTGTCAGACCGAGTCCCAAAACACACTCGCAGCCAATCAGCAGTAAGGGGCGTGTCTAGTAATGATCGGGAGAAGAGAGCGCTCAGTGAGTGCACAGGACGGATATTAGCAGATCGACTAAAGACAGCGAGAGATGACAGATTAAAAAAAGAGGAAAATTTCAAAGGGAACAAAACATAAAAAGAATGGTTACTATCAGGCAAGAGGTAGGACCTGCATAAATATTTGAGCAGCTTTCCAGCAGTGGAGAGAACTCAAGGTTCGGAAGGGAATCAGACGCCAAGGTTACTTTGTTTCTTTTTGATAGGTGAGTTATGTTGATTTTGCTTTTTCAAACAACTTTTCTTTGTTGGTTTTTGCTTGAATATGCCGCGGCCAGCAGACATAGCAGATTCCACCATTGTTGTGTACGTACATGTGAGGCGGAGTTATCAAAATAGGGGCGAGGTCCTGTTGGGGTATGGGCATTTTTGTTTTGGTGCTTTTAAATATCAACATCATTTGGCAAAAATCGCTTAGTGCACCTTTAAGTTAGTGGTGTTTGTGGTCACAGTTTCATCATCCACTGATCCTTTATGTCAGATACGACTTACCATTATTGACTAGCCTACAACTTGGACAAGATTCCTAAAATTTTTGCACCTACAGCACACATTACAGACACTGATGCACAAACACGGCTATGTTCTACATGTCTAAAGTATAAAGAAAGAATAAACCAGTCTTATAAACTCCTTGATTTCGCTTAAACAATTTAAAATATAATCTGCATACACAATAAAATCTAGCGTAGCCTTAGTTCTGGCAGGTCACGTTAGTCAAGCTCGCATCAGCTGACTCTCAGCTGATCCCCATCAACCTATGGGAATGCGACACCTATCTAAGCATTCATATATAAGTAAATATTGTAGAAACTTAATTTGTTGTAAAGTTGCTTTGCAATGATTTGTATTGTGAAAAGCGCTGTACAAATAAACTTGAATTGAATTTAATTGAATAATAGTCATAATAAGCATATTTCCAGTGCGTGCCTCAGGCTTGCACAGTATTGTCAACTATACTCATCAGAATCTTCGTCAAACTTCGACAGTTGGTTGAACCAGCCCATTCGGTTCTTTTTGAGTCGGACGTGCTATTTCGGCTCCTGCCCAATTGGGCTTCTTTTGGTAACGTCAGACCGGAAAAAAATGCGTTGGGCAGGTTGATAATATTTGGGCTGCTATTTGATACAACTGACGGGTGTTTCAGTTTTCGCGCTTGTAACACGGGAAATTCCCGTAAATATTTCAGCATGAAAGTTGCTCAGGACAGATGACGAAATGTATCATTTGCACGTGCTTTTAAGTCTTACAATTTTAAACTGTGAGACCACTTTCTGTGAGCTCACACACAAAGCGCATAGAGACGCGCGCGCGACTACAGAATTAAGTTGTGTTGTGCCTTATTGCATTTAAACAGCCAAATACATACAAAATTATGTCAAAATTCCTGTCTTGATGAGTATTCATGTAAACAGTCGATTTATACTAAACATTGTCGGTTATAGGCTATTAAGTGAATGTAAACAGTTGAGAAACAAAACTTATGTGTAACAGATCCGTGCATGAGGTCTTAAAGAGCAACCTAAACCTGCTGCTGTCTGTCACTAATGTTTATTTATTAATTAAAGACTAACCAGTGTTATTTTGAACTTAAATATATTATTCAGTTTCTGTGGTATTTCTGTACCTGAATATTACTGTTATACTGCATATTACGCTGTGATTACTTTCCCAGCTGTTTACCTTCACAGGCAGTGTTTATGTAAATGATGTGTGTTTTTGACATAACCTTGTATGCATGAGAAATCTTTAGACTTGTAACCTGTCAGGGATTCATCACAGTCACTTCAGTCACCATCCAGGATAATCACCCGATCACAGTCACCTGAGTTCTGATCACCCGCACCTGCTGTCACCAATCAAGCCACACTACAAATTCACACACATCACAGTTACTCACTGTCCGGTCTACCGTTCACTCCTATGGACTGTTCTGGACTCTCTACTGAATTCTCCTAGAAAGACTTACCTTCTGTTCCTTCCGCGATCCTCCAACGACTCCTTGGAATCTGTTCCACGATCTCCAACGAAACCGGCATAAGAGGAAATTCCCTTAAATATTTCAGCATGAAAGTTGCTCAGGACAGATGACAAAATGTATCATTTGCACGTGCTTTTAAGTCTTACAATTTTAAACTGTGAGACTGCTTTCTGTGAGCTCACACCCAAAGTGCGCGCACATAGAGCCGCATCTGTGATCGCGCGACTAAGTTGTGTTGTGCCTTATTGCGCGTAAATGGCCAAATACATACAAAATTGTCAAAATGACCATCTTGATAAGTATTCACGTAAACAGTCGATTTATACTAAACATTGTCGGTTATAGGCTATTAAGTGAATGTAAACAGTTGAGAAACAAAACTTATGTGTAACAGATCCGTGCATGAGGTCTTAAAGAGCAACCTAAACCTGCTGCTGTCTGTCACTAATGTTTATTTATTAATTAAAGACTAACCAGTGTTATTTTGAACTTAAATATATTATTCAGTTTCTGTGGTATTTCTGTACCTGAATATTACTGTTATACTGCATATTACGCTGTGATTACTTTCCCAGCTGTTTACCTTCACAGGCAGTGTTTATGTAAATGATGTGTGTTTTTGACATAACCTTGTATGCATGAGAAATCTTTAGACTTGTAACCTGTCATGGATTCATCACAGTCACTTCAGTCACCATCCAGGATAATCACCCGATCACAGTCACCTGATTATTTAACCTTAACTGATATGAAGTGTGCTCTGCAAACGCAAGCATTTTTGATGATCATTTCTGTCCAGTAAGCTCGTTTTATTGCCTTAAACCACAGCGGTCGTAGATTTTTATTTTTTTTGTCTGGCAATGGCAGCAGAATCAGAACCAGAAGAGCTTTATTACCAAGTATGTTTACACGCACAATGAATTTGACTTGACGACAGGAATTTCCAGTGTAGAAGAAAGTACAAACATAGTGCAGACATACATGATAGTGCAGACATACATAGGAATAACACAGCAGGGATGTAATAAAACTAATATAAAAATAAAAAAATAAAAAACTTTAATGTACTATATACAGAAATGGAAGATAGAAGTTTAGATAAATGTACAGATATGTTATTAGTGTGCAGATATGTTATTTACAAAGTGTGCAGTTTAATATAAATTTAGAAAAATTAATAAAGATTAATTGTTCAGGCTGAATATAGCCTGCGGGAAAAAACAGTTCTTGTGCTTGGCTGTTCTGGTGGTCAGTGCTCTGTAGCGCCGACCAGAAGGCAACAGTTCGAAGAGAGAGTGAGCTGGGTGTGAGGGGTCCAAGATGATTTTTTTTAGCCCTTTTCCTCACTCTGGAGATGTAAAGATCTTGGAGGCTGGGCAGAGGGACACCAATAATCCTCTCAGCAGTCCTGACTGTCCGCTGTAGTCTCTTGATGTCTGATTTGGTAGCTGAACCAAACCAAACATGCCATGTCCAAGACCCCTCGTCATCTCCCCGTAGGCAAGCTACTGCCCCTGCCGATCCCACATCGACCCTGTTCTCACCTGGGAATCGATTTTGTGACTGATTTACCCAACTCAGACAGGTATACCTGCATATTGGTAGTCGTAGATCGTTTTTCCAAAACCTGTAAGCTAATCCCCCTCAAGGGACTTCCTACTGCCTTCGAAACTGCAGAAAGTTTGTTCACACATATCTTCAGAAACTTTGGAGTCCCCGAGGACGTAGTCTCTGACAGGGAACCTCAATTTATCTCCCGCGTTTGGAAGGCATTCTTCCGGCTATTAGGGGTCACTGTCAACTTGTCCTCAGGCTACCATCCCCAGACAAACGGCCAGACTGAGCGGAAGATCCAGGAACTCCGCTCTGAACAGCTGGTAGCCCGGCAGATGAAGCGTGTTGTCCGGAATGGCTTCACTCAGCCAGGTTTCAGTGAAGCACAGTGCAGCAGAGTTTGAAAAGTCCTTGTTGGTGCGGGTGAGGAGAAGAAGTTCATCCGTTTTGTTAGGAAGGGAACGGACATTCGCGAGATGAATGCTTGGGAGCGCAGTCCGAAAGCAGCGCACGCGGAGCTTCACCAGGGCGCCGGCGCATTTCCCTCTTCTCCGTCTGTACGAGCGTTTGAACAACACAGCTGTACCTCCAACTAGAATGTCCAACAAAACGTCAGAATAATCAAAAACTGGAAAAATATTGTCTGGGATGGGTTGCTTAATGTTAAGGAGTTTGTCTCTGGTAAAACTTATAGAAGAAGAATGACAAAACACAGTTCAAACAAACAAAAACATCGCCAGTGTCCTGGCTGCCATTTGCGGCACCATCTTGAACCACTATTCGAGATATGCGAGAAAATTTAAAATTGGAGCCTGTACTTCATCGATTCTGACACTCAAAGATGGCATTTTAAGCTCCTTATGCAGCCAACTCAGTGCTGGTTTGTATTGGCCGCCTCCAGTTATCCCTTTGTTTTGCCTCCAGCTAATGCTGTGATGTAGCCTAATTGTGATGTTGGCACTAAAAGGGTCTATCCGCTTGTTAAGTCTGATGTCATGCGTCACCGCTTCCGCATCCAAACCCTCTATCAGATACCACGAGAAAACAACAAAAGGTGCTAATATACATTCACAATGTGATATAATACTACCAAAAAATATATTCCTAACCTTTAACTCCATAACGAAATCCCAGATAGCCAGACAATGAAAATATAAATATAAATAAATAAATAAATAAATAAATATAAAAATTATTTGTGTTTGAGAAGCTGTGAGCATGGAGACTGTAGTGTACACCGTAAGTTTGAAAACGTTTAGCTTAAATGTTTAATATGAATAAACAGTGCTCATAAATGTAAATAAATAAATAAATATAAAAATTATTTGTGTTTGAGAAGCTGTGAGCATGGAGACTGTAGTGTACACCGTAAGTTTGAAAACGTTTAGCTTAAATGTTTAATATGAATGAACAGTGCTCATAAATGGCTGCTGAGGTAGTATTCTCAAGTGAAGCAAGTTAAAAAGGTAAAAGGCCATAAAAAGTCTTAAAGGGGTCATATGATGCTGCTAACGCCGGAGGGTTAGAGTGAGCAGAGGAGCGGGCTTGAGAATGGCGCGGCCGGCGATTTCGACGAAGGAGCGTCCGGAAGGACATGTGACGACTCCGGGCTGGACTCCGCTTCCTACACAGTGAAAGCCGTGAAAGCCACAGCGTAAAGTTGTAGTATTTCCTCAGCGACCAGCACGGATCAGCTCCAGGCATGACAAAGCAGATATCGTCCTCTTTTGGAAGACCAAACAAAGTAGTTTCGCATTTACAACAAAGCACACAGCGTCTTTACGACAT
>NW_015637127.1:22913-24552 GCF_001515625.1 Sinocyclocheilus rhinocerous
AAGCACACAGCGTCTTCAGGACATGGCGGCAGCGGCAACAATACTACAGTGAGAATAAAAGTTACGCCT
The DNA here is from genome assembly GCF_001515625.1 of Sinocyclocheilus rhinocerous. Lineage (NCBI taxonomy): Eukaryota > Metazoa > Chordata > Actinopteri > Cypriniformes > Cyprinidae > Sinocyclocheilus > Sinocyclocheilus rhinocerous. The sequence continues at coordinate 22,983 of NW_015637127.1, forward strand.
TCTTTCTTTTTGTGAACATTTGGGCGGCGTTATGCACATCTTCCCACATCGTGACGTAGACATGTTGGGGGCGTGTTAGAACGAGCCGTTTTAGGTAGGTGTGGCTGACTCTTTGGATTTGAGACTTTAGTCTTTGCAACTTTACAGATCTTCTTTATGCACCAAGAGCTTGTAACACTCCAAAGAGAAAGGAAAAATTGAAATCGCATCATATGACCCCTTTAAATGGTACAGCAAAGTCTTATGATTTCAAGAGGTCTTAAATTTGGGGACGGAAAGACAAGAATTGCAATATAGCTTAATGTGACAATTAAAGTTCAAAAGACTATGATTTCATTGAATAATAAATATGATCGCTGCACGTTTCAAAGTCAGATGCTGCGCTGTACAGCCGTTACGGGGAAAGTTTCCAATGGAAACTGCTATATTCTGCTACTCCAAAAGCACCATCTGATGGCAGAGGATGAATTTGCATTTTCAATCATCCCTTCTGCTGTTTTTGTGCAGACCATTGCGAAAATCGACCCAAATTTTATGCAGCAAACACTCAGTTGTAAAATGTGAACCGGTGGATCGACCCAAAGGTTGCGGGTTCTAGTCTCGTACCGGCAGGGATTGTAGGTGGGGGGAGTGAATGTACAGCACTCTCTCCCACCTTCAATACCACGACTGAGGTGCCCCTGAGCAAGGCACCGGACCCCCAACTGCTCCCCCGGCGCCGCCGCAAAAGTGGCTGCCCACTGCTCCGGGTGTGTAATCACGGTGTGTGTGTGTTCACTGCTGTGTGTGTGCACTTAGGATGGGATAAATGCAGAGCACTAATTCAGAGTATGGGTCACCATACTTGGCCACATGTCACGTCACTTTCACTTTTCACTTTCAACTATACCTCATCAAGAACTATTTTAATCCTTTTTAAAAATAATTTTAGATTTACTGTATGTATATATAGTGCAGTTTTAATAAATTATTTGTGATACAGTAGATACTTTCATGGATATGTATTGGTGTTAATTAATTAATTAATTAATGTCACGTCACTGACCCATAACAGAAAAAGATCTGTTTCCCATAGATGATAGGCGAAATCTTGGTTCACATAGAAGTTCTCCTCCAGATGATCGAAGTGGTTGAGAAGGAATATAAGGTGAAAGTCAGAGAGACATCATTGATGTTGCAATTGCAGAAGTATGATTTCATTGTCGAATGGGAAACTGAATGCAGCTCCTGATGCACTTTCGCAGCTCACCCTCCATACAAGCTATAATTTGTATTCAAAACAAAAGGATGTGAATACTCTTCCAATTACAGATGAACTAATTTGGGAGAAACAGCACAGTGACCCAGAGATTGTGCAGATATTTCAAACTCTGGCTGAGGATGAGGGCAGCAGAAAAAATCTGAAGTAATCGAAGATAAGCTATATCTAAAAACAGTGTCCGAGAATCACACTACCGTATCTTTCTCCCCAAAGATATTGTGCCATCTATACTGGAACACTATCACTGTGACCCCACGAGTGGACATGCAGGAATCTTTAAAACCTACAAGAGAATTCAGGAAGTTGCTT
>NW_015637128.1:0-220 GCF_001515625.1 Sinocyclocheilus rhinocerous
AATAAAGAAAACAAACGCTTTCTGCCGACTCGGTCTTGAGCAGGATCGCTTCACAATGATGAACCGAAACTTAGACATGATCAAAATATATAGAAAGCTTTAAATTACTACTTTAAAACGAAATAATTCAAATCGAAAATAGACTCCTAATAAAATAAACTCTTTCATTATGTAATCCCTGCATTTCTCTCTAAAGGCACATCCAATTAGGAGATGGCGA
>NW_015637128.1:1013-1307 GCF_001515625.1 Sinocyclocheilus rhinocerous
GGCACGCACAGTGCCGTACACCTGCAGGCGCCACTGACTCGGACGGTTGTCGTGGTAATAAACACCGTAAACAGCAAACGTTTGCGTGTCCGAGCTTAATGCGCATATCCTATATGAAAAGCATTTTAGGGGGCCCTTGGCTTTTGGGGGCCCAAGGCGGTCGCTTACCTTTGCCTAATGGGTAAGTCCGCCCCTGAGAACATTATAACCTTTAACCTCCACAACACCAAATGCTTCCTTTTGTGATCTGGTGAGGCTTCTTGTCACAGAATGAGGCAGAAAATATGTTCCATA
>NW_015637129.1:0-447 GCF_001515625.1 Sinocyclocheilus rhinocerous
ACACTTAACCTTAACGGCTTAACAGATTTTACTACATATTTTTTTACTACATAGTTTTTTCTCCATATGTTTGACTGACTGTATTTTATGATGATAATGAACAGGCTGCATTGTCAAGGTAGCAATGCTTAACTGTGTGCGTGCATGTGGTGCCGGCACAATCACTTGAATTTTTTTTCCTTCTAACAGTGGAGGAAACTACTCCTTTTAGTCATAAAGATAATCACAATTGTAAAACGTTTGCCTTTATTTGTGTACATTCACAATAAAAACAAATCTTTGTGATTTTGTAAAATAAGCCTGAAGAAATATAGGATGCCGCTTTCTGTCATCTGTTTCCTTACGCGCAGCACAAAAATGAACCGAAACTCTGCATACTAGGCTACTTTTAATTTTCTTTCCTTTTCTTAATTTATAATTTAAGTAAAAATATGTTTCTCGTATAGG
>NW_015637130.1:0-965 GCF_001515625.1 Sinocyclocheilus rhinocerous
ACATCAAAATGAGTGCTTTAGCAGCTACAGAAGGACATAGCTGGTCAAGTCTCAGCACATTAAACTCAGCCCAGCTCTGGAGGAACTGTGTAATAAAATGCTCACTTTGGATCAGAGAAGTTCTGAGCGAAGGAGGAGTCACTTATTAACACTCGACGAGGAGCCGCACTTAAGACATCACCAAACGCGATTTATTATATTTACAGTGTGTTTGTGGTGTAAGAGTGGCTTAATTTGGAACCTTGGATTGTGCTCCAGGGTAGCTACTGGAGGTTGGATAAATGTAAAGTTACTAATGGTTTGTGCAGAAACCTGGACTCAGAATGCATGACCTTACAAAAAGGTACTGGAAAGTTAGTTTAATAGTGTAGACCAAGAAACAAACTGGGTACATGCACAACTTCAGACTCTGCAAGGTCAATACAACAGACAAAGCCATCTTGCCGCTTCAAAAAGCTTATTAAAACCACTAGATTTACATGATCAGAGTAACTTCTCCACTAGAAACCACAGTCTGCTCACTAGAGACAGTCTTGACACGAGTGTCCCTTCCTGCAAGAAAGGAAATTAGAAGTGTGAAGACCAATTATAAATCTCAGTTCCTCTAGTCAAGATCAGCCAAGAACTCACTCTTCCTGCCGCAGCTTTGCTCACAGGAGCCAGAAGATGGATGGCACACCGCAGTACTACAGTGGATGAAGATCTGACGGAGGAAAGAGGGTCAAGTCATAGAATCTATAAAGGAGTAAAATTAAAGGTTCAAGTAGGGGGGAGCATACGGTTTCCTGCAGAGGAGCCAGTGACGCTGGATCCACAAATGTGAACATCTTCACAATAAAGCGCTTGTAGTGGGTTGGGAAGTGAAGACCAGATGATCCAGTCACTGGAACCAATGTGGTCCGTGAAGACCAGATGATCCGGTCACTGGAACCAATGTGGTCAGGTAACGGTCATCCTGGTAAGGG
>NW_015637131.1:0-609 GCF_001515625.1 Sinocyclocheilus rhinocerous
TGAATGATCTGAGAGATGAAGGATCTATGTCTGTTATCATATAATTATCCTTATATATAGCGAGTATGCCGCTATTCTTCTGTATTTTGCAAATATTGTGAATAGCGTGTCTCTCCACCATGAAGGCTGCAGGGATTGGGTGCCGGTTTTCTTTATTGTAAATATAGTTTTTTCCTGTTTTTGTGTTAGATAGGGAGTTAGGGAAGAATGCTGTCATTTGTTTCCTTTTCTTTCACATAGACTAATTAGAGTCTTGGGTACAGTTAGTGATATGTTTTGTTTGTTGTTTTGGCCTTGCCCAATCCCGAAGGGATAGCCTTTTAACGGTGATGCTACAAATGAGACTTAAAGAAAGGAAAAATACATTCACCAGCACAAAGGTAACAGCAATTTCAGACTTCTTTATTTATGTTATTTTCCCTGACCCTAGACCAGGGTCGTAACATAAATTTGGGGCTCATCTGGGATTTGAACCCGGGACCTCTCGCACCCCAAGCGAGAATCATACCCCTAGACTAATGTCCCCATTTAGATAGCTAAGTAAACGCGCGTGCGTGCGTGTAAAATAGTATATCAGTCTGGCGAGTAAACAAAAAAAAAAATGTACTA
>NW_015637131.1:2879-3315 GCF_001515625.1 Sinocyclocheilus rhinocerous
GATATATTTGTATGAAATATAGGTTTGTTAAATATCGGGTATTTAAGTCATTTTAAGATAAATAACATTCTGTGATGATAAATTGCAATGAGGTGGTCGTTTTGCAACAAGGTGGACACAGTTCTGTTCATAACAGTAGACCTGCTGGCCAAGAAGTGACAGGTACAATAAAAAAAGGGAGAGACAGAGATATTGGGGGAAATGAAGAAAAGTAAAAAGGGAAGTGCAGGTGCAGTTCAAGAGACAACCTTTAATTATTTTTCAAGGCCCCAGACCAAGGATTTAGACCTTTTTATGTGATGGCTATTTAAATAATAGGGTTATCTGTGGTTTCAGAATTTGTAGTGGGTCAATAGGCTATAAACAGAAAAAAAAGAGGCCAAAATGGGTACCTTTGGGGTACAACAGCATGTCACTGGAGCAGTACCCTTAAAAA
>NW_015637131.1:6035-21305 GCF_001515625.1 Sinocyclocheilus rhinocerous
CGCGACTCCTGAAAAACTTTTTCATTCCGCATCGCCCCATCAAGCTCTCGCTGGATCCGTTCCTCTGCTATCAACGAGAGGAACGTCTGTAATTCCTCAACAGGGGGAACAGCCACTTTTTGGTTGTTAAAAAATGGTGCGCTCGTTCAAAACAGCTGCGTTCGATCCCTCGCTGGCTGTGCTGATTTAAATCTAGCGGTCCTTTTTTTCTTTTTCTTTTGTGTTTGTGTCGCAAGTTCAGTGACGCAGGTAGTGACGATTCTCTCCGGCCAATACGTGATCAGCAGAGTTTACACATCACGTTTTGGTAACGGTACGGTTCACTTGGAACCTCAACCAAGGTGGTACTAAAAAAAGTACCAGGTACCAAGTACTGTACCCAGTGGAAAACCCCCAAAAAGTGAACCATACCGAGCCGTACCGTGCAGTGGAAAAGTGCCAATTGTGTCCCAGTCTGGCCCTGCGTGTAGGGGTGGGAATCTTTAGGCACTTCCCAATCCGATCCGATCCTGGGAGTCACGATCCGATTCCAAAACGATTCTTGATCTACATTTTTCCTAATTAATTCTTCTGCTGTGCAAATACATCTTTACAACTATACATTTTAACCAAAATTGCGGTTTCTATGCTTTTTGTTTATAGTTGGAATCTCATCCATCTTAAAAATAAAGCTGTGAATCTTCACTGGTTTCACAATTCAATTCAATTACGATTATCATGTCAACGATTCGATTCAACACAATATCACGATGTGTCACACTCTCAATTTTCAATATTACTGCACATTTTCATATAAATTTTATATCAAATTTATTTTGTGCAAATTTTAAAAATAAAAATAAAAATAAATGTTCAAGCAGGCTATCCGAAAGTTTACGGACAATCATAGTTATGGGTTTTTCTTTTTTCCTCAGCATTATTGCTGTTTGATTATTACTGATGAGATCACAGACAGTGGCAGCTTTAACAGGCTGCATTCACACCGATTCACACTAATGCACATATCAGATGTTTTGTCCTGTTTTGAAAACATAACTGTGTTTACATCAATTTCGTATAAAAGTATTTGGAGATGTGCCTTTTAAAGGTGCCATAGAATGCAAAAATCACTTTTATAAGGTGTTTGAACACAGCTGTGTGGCCGCAGTGTGTAAAAACAACCAGCCTATAATGGTAAAAATCCACTCACTCATTGTTTTATAATCCCAATAAATCATAAACGGTAGTGAGAAATCTGGAACTGCTAGTGTGGAGAGACTATGACGTCATACTCGGGGGAAGTCCTGCCCATTTGTGACGCTCTCTGCCCTATTAGCATATACACAGCCCTGAGTGAGAAGCAGCGGTCCGCCATTACTGTTTTCTTGCTGTAGCTGCTGGAGGTACAATGTCAGCGCCAAAGGACCATTAAAAGTGTCGTGTGTTGGTATGCACCAACAAACATAGGAGTCTCCCATAGACCGCTGAGGACACGGTGGTTAAATTTCATTTTCGAAGGAAACGTCCCGGGAAAAAAACGGAAAAGTCCTATACGTTTGTGCTAACATTTTACGCCGGACTGCCTCACAAACGAGGGTCAGTTCAGCGCTGGAGTTGTACAGAGGTTGATTCTGAAAGAGGGATCGATACCAACACTTTGTGTGCAAATGTCCACTCCAGACAAAGCAAGCATCACGCCTCATATTTTGTTTTCCAAAAAAGCTTCTTGGCTCTCTGGTAAAGCTAATGTTCTAAAGCTACCATTGTCTCTGCCTGTTTTCACTAATGCTGCCTTCACGTGCTACCAGAATGATCGCAGTTCAGCGCTGGAGTTGTGCAGAGGTTGATTCTGAAAGAGGGATCGATACCAACACTTTGTGCGCAAATGTCCGCTCCAGACAAAGCAAGCATCACGCCTCATATTTTGTTTTCCAAAAAAGCTTCTTGGCTCTCTGGTAAAGCTAATGTTGCTAAAGCTACCATTGTCTCTGCCTGTTTTCACTAATGCTGCCTTCACATGCTACCAGAATGATCGTAAATAGGAATGTGGTAGTTAAAAATTGCATTTGGAAGCAATGTGAGGTCAGTAACCCGGTTACCACCAGTTAAACCATAACACCAGTATGTGCCCGCGAGCATGAGCTCTTGAAGCTCCGCACTCTTCTGAAAAGACCCTAAAAATGGAAATTTTACAACAAGCTATTAAAAAAAATTATCTGTGGGGTATTTTGAGATACAACTTCACATACACACTCTGGGGACATCAGAGAACAATATAAAATATTGTATCAATGCATTCTATGGCACCTCTAACCGCAGTCGCGATCAAGCTTCAGGACATCAAACACAAAGCACACATGAAAGTCTGTCAGTACTTGAGTTTCATGCATCTTATACGTACTGCATTCCAAACAGCATAAATGAAAACATATCTAAAGTAAAACACTGAAATAACGGCGGGTGGAAGCACACACTGTCAAGCAATGCACACGTGTCTCACAGCGCATATTCTGTGCAATGAAGCCCGCTGCGATTTTCTCTAATGCACACACGTGCCATATGCGGGGAAAAACCATGCTCAGAATCGTTGAAGAGAGAATCGCGATGTATCGGAGTATCGATTTTTTCTCCCACCCCTACACGCGTTGATGGTGATGTGTTGAAAATATTTTGGCGCTATTGTTCTGAAGTTGGCTTTGTTAAAGTCCGCCCGCAACAATAAACGCCGCATCTGGGTATGCGGTTTCCTGCTCACTTATATTGCCATACAGTTCCTTGAGTGCCTGGTCTTTGTTGGCTTGTGGCAGGAATGGAAACTGCTTTGATTATGATCTCTGTAAATTCCCTCGGTATTCAGAATGTTCGACACAGAAGCATATGAAATTCCAGATCAGGGGAGAAGGAGGATTTAATAGAGTGTAGGTTCCTTTCATCACACCACGAGTTGTTGATAAAGAAAGAAACGCCCCCACCTCTGCTTTTCCCTGTGTGCTCTTTCGTTCTGTCCGAGCGGTGCACGGAGAACCCCGTAATCTCGATGGCTGAGTCTGGAACCACTGCAGACATCCAGGTTTCTGTGAGGCAAATAATGCAGCAGTTCCTTGTTTCTCGTTGGTATGAGATGCGTGCCCGCAGTTCACAGAGTTTGTTGTCCGGTGACTGAATGTTAGCCAGCAAAATGGTTGGGAGAGGAGGTCGGAGGGGACGACGTCCGAGTCTGACAAGGATGCCGGCTCTCTCTCCCTTTTCCGGCTGCGTTTCCTCTGTCACGACCGTGCGGCCCAGACAAAGGGCTCCGATGCGGTGTCTGTAAACAAAGTGCCGGCATTCAAGAATCCAAAGTCTGGTTTGCGTTGCAAGACGAAGGAACCAATGTTTAAAAGTGTGTGTCTATCGTAGGCAGTTATACTAACAACATCCAACACGTAGAACAACAAAATAACAAGTAAAACATATGAAAAACTGCAGAGTTTACTTGGAGCTCGCAACAGGCTGCCATGCTCGGCGCCATCTTTTATTATGCAAACTACACTATACAGCATGTTATATGCATGTGTGTGTGTGGGACAGAGGGGAACACGGCAGCATCACAGCCAGGCATGTACTGGCCATAGGGAGCACCGGGACTTTCCGGGTGGGCCAGTCGAGTAGTGGGTCGATCAGACAAGGGAGATCTCCCCCAGGGTGCTGTATTTAAAATGTGGCACATCGGTTACTGCAAAAGGCAAATACGCCGAATGTGTGACGAAACAGTGTTACCCAATTAATAAACTACGCAAGTCGCTTGATCCATTCACATTTGACTCAGAATTTTGCAATATTTTTGTATTGTTTTGTATTATACTTAAAATATTGGGAAATATAATTCACTTTCATAGATTTTCATAATTTCTGCATGTTACTTTTATTTATTAATTTTATTTATACTCCATTTTAACCCTAGCAAAAACATTCACGGGTGAACTCATGGGCTGGATTTGTCCAGGGCTAAATTTGAGCCCCAGTGCAGCCATGATCACAGCAGCGTATGCTGCCCATATCATAAATCAAAGCACACAGGGCTCCAAACAAAAAAAATAGAGTAAGGAGCCACTGGCTCCTATAAGAAAACATTTTAGGCGCCAAATTATTTTTTTTAGGTGCCACAGAATAAACGTGTTTTATTTTTTTTTATTTTTTTACATTTCAGTCATACTTTCATGTATTTATGTCTCATCTTTTCTTGGATTTATCAGCATTTTAATCGATCTTGTAGATGAGCTGGGAACTAAGGTTCACTTAAAGTGGGAACTAAACGTCTTTTCCATCTTGAAATATACAGTCACAAATAATTGTTCATGACACTGAATCTGTACAAATATCATGGACCATAAGCATCACTTGGCCACTGAGTGTAGTTTGGGCTCCTCAGTGCATCCTATAAGTGTTGTCATATGTCTTTCACACATTCAGTCTGTTTTACTTCATTAGTAAAATGCAATTTTGTAGGAGTTGAATCACGTAGATAACAGGTTAAGTAAAAATATTAACATCCAATAGCGCATAAATATAGCAAAATGCTCTTCTTTATAGTTATTTTTCTAGCTGACTGACGAGCTTATGGACACCGAATGATTATTCCAAGGTAAATGTATTACATTGCAATGTTTACAAGCTTTACACGTTTTCGGCAGTTTGAAACGGATTTTTTTTTTTGAATTTTGTTATGAATTTGGCATAATTTTAAAGCTAATACTTTGTTTATTTAAAAGTAACAAAGCTTTTTGCGATTAATGGACGGCAAGTGTGCTTCAAATAATATGAAGTTCACGCATTAACAGAACACAGCATATAGACTAAGATCTTGATAAGAAGAAGCCATATATAATGATTATAAACGAGAATTGATAACGATATTGCCAATATCCACACAGCTGACAGGTTTACCTGTTGTAGTTTGTTCAAGTTGTGCACGAAATAGACTCTGCTTTTGTGCACTTTCACTCGCACGTCTCCGTCATGTCGATCTCTCTCGCGCTGAACAACTGAGCTGTGTTTATCAGGTGTGTGTCAGCACTGCTGTGCTGCAGAGATGAGGACTGTTTGAAACACTTTTTTCCACTAAAACTTTGATGCGCATCGTCTCAGTTTAATACGTGAACATAGCAAATGATGCGATCGCAAAACAATCAGGACAAAAGGCATTACATGCAAATTTTTAAGTCATAACATGTAAATATACATAGTCGCCAGTGGCGACCTCAGCAAAAACTTCACTCGCAAATTAATAGTTTTGGTCGCAAATGCGACCGTTTTAATCTCAGTCTGAAGCCCTGGCACATGACGGATGGTTGTCAGAGAACACCTGAAAAACGTGACGGCGCGTGCTGCTCCCACTCTACTTGCACATCCAGTGTGAAACCGGTGTAACACGTGCATTCTGCGCCTGCGTGACAGGAATTAGCTATCTATATCAGCAGCTATCAATAGTATATACTCGTCATTCAAAAGGAGAAAGACATAAGCAGATATATGAAAGGTATACAAAGCAGTGCTTGCTTACCATTTTGAATATCAGTTATGTTCATAACTTTCTTCATTTTAAGTGGCTCATGTTATGAAAATATTCGCATATTGGAGTGCTTGGGTAGGATCACGTAACATTAAAACGGCCTTCTGTCTGTGCCGCCTTCATTTACGTGCTCGTTTTCATCACTTTCGCTTTAATTCTCTGCACTGACTCGTTCACTAAACTGAACATCCAATCAGAGTTCTCACTCGCGCAGATGGCCCCGACACCGATTCAACACACCGACGAGAGCCGGCGTGTGGAACACACCAAACAAACTAGCCCAAAAAACACTCGCCGATGACCTGATGTTGGCCGTCGGCCGACCGTCGGCTTGGTGTGTCCCGGCCCTTAGGCATCAAAACCAACAACATGCATACTAGATCTTATAAGCACTAAGCTACTGAAAGAGGTGTTGCATATGTGACCCTGCAGCACAAAAGCAGTCTTAAGTCGCTGGGGTATATTTGTAGCAATAGCCAACAATACATTGTATGGGTCAAAATTATAGATTTTTTTTTATGCCAAAAATCATTAGGATATTAAGTAAAGATCATGTTCCATGAAGATATTCTGTAAATTTCCTACCGTAAATATATCCAAATTTTCCGTTTTGATTAGTAATATGCATCGCTAAGGACTTTATTTGGACAACTTTAAAGATGATTTTCTCAATATTTAGATTTTTTTTGCACCCTCAGATTCCAGATTTTCAAATAGTTGTATTTCGGCCAAATATTGTCCTATCCTAACAAACCATACATCAATGGAAAGCTTATTTATTCAGCTTTCAGCTGATGTATAAGTCTCAATTTAAAAAAATTGACACTTAAGAGACTGGTTTTGTGCTCCAGGGTCACATATAATCTCAGAACCTCTCAATATTTTTAACTTGGCGCTTTCTTTAGGACACTCCTAAGCTAGTTAGCAAACCCCTTATAACTTGACCCAGGATAACTTGTTAATCATAGACCAATCCTAAATGTGCTATTCATTTCTAAAATATTAGAAAAATGGTGTCCTCTCAGCTATCTTCAGTTTTACAGAGAAACTGTATTTCATTTATGATTTAAGCCCCGTCTTAGCACAGAAACTGGGCTTATTACGGTTACATCTCTCTTGTTTTGCTATTAGACCACAACATTCCCTTGGAGAGCTTGAGATTTATGTTGGCATTTGTGGACAAGCATCAGCATGATTTCTATCAGGCCGCTACCACTTTTTGAGTAAACAAAGGTGCATCTTACCGTGCATTGTATTAGGTCCTCTGCTTTTCTGCCTGTACATGTTTCCACTGAGAAACATTATGCTTAGTTGTTACTGTTATGCCGATGATATTCATGTTTTATATTTATACGTTTTATATTTACTCACAACTTGAAACTGTAGTATATAATTGCTGCATTAACTAAATAAAATCAACAAATGGTCTAAACGGGTTGTCCCTATTCTCTTAATGAGTAAAGGGTGTTTTTTGGGCATAACGTGCAAAAAACCAATCAGAGTCTCATCTCCCATCACCTTTAAGAGCCAGTTGCGCTCACGCCATGGCGGAATGTAATTTTTCATTTTTAAAAATTTTTGTGTGCTGCTGCGCACCCCTGTGTGTGTAATAAGCAAAATGTACGCGCATTGTGCACCCACCTATAGGTGCATATTACTAACGCGCTCTTTAAATAACAAAGAAAAAATATTGCAGCAGACTTTAGACCAGGAGTTGGTCTATGGCGCAGTCTATTTTCAGTTCCTCAAAATAGCAACGCGCCAACAATGCGCCTGAACACACCTCTTTTTTAGACCAGCACGCCCATGAGCGCACAAATGGGTGCAGATGCATTTGCTATTTAAACAACGTGGCGCAGGACGGGAAAATGAGAACTGCGTCGGGCTGAAACAAGCAAAAACACTTGCGCCGCGCCTTGGTGTATGATAGGGCCCTTTATCACTAAGTGCTTTGACAGATGTTTTGTATTTTTTAATTCTCTTAAAATTTTGTTTCCCCAATGGCAGTGGTTCTCAAACGCATTTACGTTTAGTCATTTAGCAGATGCTTTTATCCAAAGCGACTTACAAATGAGGATAATGGAATCAATCAAAATCAACAAAAGAGCAATGATATACAAGTGCTATAACAAGTCTCAGTTAGCTTAACGCAGGTTTTTTTAAATAATATAATAAATAAAAAGAAAACAGAATAGAAAAAGAATAGAGCAAGCTAGTGTTAGAGGTCTTTTTTGCTTTTGTTAATTGTATAATAAATGAAAAGAAAACAGATAGAATACAAAAAGATTAGAAAGTAAATGGATGCAGAGCTAGTGGTGGTTTTGTAGGCAAACATTAATGCCTTGAATTTACGAAAATATAAATACATTTAACGTCCTTCTGCGTACCCCCTCTCACACACTAGTCACAAAGTATTTTAAAAATGTGCACATGTAACATACCTTTGTAAAATAACTTCCTTTTATCAAACACATTATTTGTATGCAACCTATCGAATATTTTTTTATAAATTACTCACCGTTTAATGAGATGGGTGTGCTTAATATGATTTGCATAACTCTGCGATGCTTGGATTTATCGGAGAGAGTCTTAAATTGTTCTCTGTGGTGTCGATATTGTTCTTTATGTCAGTAAGTGCTGAGAACGCAAAGGTACGTTGTCGCGAAGGGCATCAAAGTCTTTACAGCGCGATTTGCAGTAAGGGTAAATATCTTTGCCGAGGCTGCTGCCACGAAACCTGCCACCCGGAGGCAGCTCTCAATCCGACAGAAGCATGTGAACAAACAGACATTGCAACCCGGGTATCTTCTACCTCTCACCTGTCTGGCACCTTACACAATATATAACTCCGTCGTTTTTTTAACCACACGCTTTTCACCTGTCTAAAGATCTCTCACTGCTACCGGACGCTCCGATTGATGCACATGTCAAAATAGACAATGCAACCCTCCTCTTCTTCTACTCTTATTAGCCTACCTATTTGCCACCTTACCTTAAATATTTTTTTCCTTTCTTTTATCCCGTAAAGGGGCGCACGTACCGCGGTACGAAAGCGTCGCGCCTGCCTCAACATCTCTCACTTGTTTACACTCCGATTGATGCACGTGAGCAAACAGAGGTGCATATTTGACCGCAAAATATGGCACTACCATTTTTTTTTTTGTACACCTGAGGGGGCACGCGCTTATATATTTTGCCTATGAGAAGCACATGCTTAGTTGAATGTTATTTAAGAGTGTGATACAATTAAATTAACGGTGCATTTCAGTATTTTATTCACGTACCCCCCTCAGTCACTTCTCACCCCAGTTTGGGAACCACTGCCCTAGGGCAAATCATACATTTTATGGATATGTTCACATAATGACATACTATCTTGTAATAATGAGAAACTTTCTCAAAATAACTTGTAATCTCACAATAATGAGAAACCTTTTTGTAGTAATGACTTCTTATTCTCATAATGAAAGTGTTTCTCATAATAATGAAAATTCTGCTGGAAAGCAACACACTAAAATGGCAGAACACGGCAAATATGGCACTTTGTGCGACGAAAGACCGCTATTGCCTCTACGCATGTAGTAGGGGGTGAAAGAGACACAAACACAGCATTACTTGAGCAACAAAATGATAGAGGATTACAAGACCTTGTGTATGGAATGCCATTCCTGCCATAATTAGAAATAAAGAAATGTACAAAGAAATGTAAAAAGCAAATAAAAATAAATAAATACATAAATATACAAAGAAAAGTAAAAAAGCAAAAATAAATAAATTTTTTTTTATTATGCAAACAGATATACAATTTACCGGTGACAAATCAAATACAAAATAACCAAGGTCAACAAAACATACATGACAGCCAACATGATTTGTGTGAGTGAGCGAGCGAGCGAGTGAGTGAGTGAGTGAGTGAGTGAGTGAGTGAGTGAGTGAGTGAGTGAGTGAGTGAGTGAGTGAGTGAGTGAGTGAGTGAGTGAGTGAGTGAGTGAGTGAGTGAGTGAGTGAGTATATAAACAAAGGAACATGTAGAAAAGTACAACAGACAATACAATAGTAGAAAACCATAATAGTAATGATGACAATAATAATAATGATGATAATAATGGCAATAACCCTTAAAGACCTAGAACATTTCTGGGGCACCTGAAACGTCTTCACTTTTCTTTGTTTTTTAAGGCCTATTCTAGCAGTCAGCATCAAGTGTCATATTATCATTATAAACAGGAGAACTTGAAGTTTCAGTCAAGCTAATTTAAAGTCCCAGTTTTCCTTTTGTTCTCTCTAAGAATTTTAAGAAAAACGCAAGCAACAATTGGGTGTTTTTTACTGTGTACTCAAACAGAAACTCCTGAAGTTTGGATTTTTTTCTTTAGAGAGTTGTGAAATTGTGTCTACATATAACATTCCCCAAGCAAGTTATAGCAATTTATTACAATATTGTTATAGGTGCTTTTCAGTGAAAAACAGGTCTATTTAGTTTACTAACAATATAGATGTGTCCAAAAAAAAAACGTTTAGGGAGTAAAGAAAATGGAATCAGTATTAATAACAAAACACAGTAAAAAAGTGACTTTTTATACAAACAGTGCAAATGATTCACAAACTACACACAAACAGAGAGAGAAATATACAGAGTGCAACAGAAAAAATAGTGAAAATGATCTTTATGAATTATATAAGAATTATTTACATAATATAAATGCATCGATCCGCTGGCTGTATCTGTATCGGAATCGATTTTACCGGGACATCGCCTAGCGACGTGAAGACAAATTCCAGTGCTTTATCCAATATGTACCACGGTTTCATCCTTGTTTTTGGTTTGTTTTATGTCAAAGTAATCAGTCGTGTGTTTTTCTGGGATTTTTCAGAGTTCTCTCATGCAAATGTGTTATTTTGTGTTTGTTTTCATGCACGCACGACAGACTTTACTTTCACTTTGCATTTGTTCAAATTTACAATGAAAAATCCTAAATGGCGGTTTAAAAGACCAAAACCTATGTTTATTGGTTGAATATGGGACAGTTTGCGGGTCAATACGGTAGTTATTTTTAGCCGCGGGCGGCTGTCTCAGTCTTTGAGGGTTAATAACAAAAATCAGAGGATGGAGGATGAGGAAAGTGATAAGTAATAATAGTAATAGTAATAGCAATACTACTAATAAAAAAAAATATTAATAAAAAAAAATAAAAAATAAAAAAATAATAACAACAATAATAATAGTAATAATAATAATAATAATAAAGAACTCAATCAGAAATTAGGGGAAAGTTGGAGGATGTGGAAGATGACAAATATCAATAGTAATAGTATTAATTAGTAATAGTAGCAATAATAACAATATTAACAATAAACTCATGCATCAGTAACAAAATGTTGTCAAAATGTGATGACGTAATCACGTACACTACGGAGCCTCTGAATATCCAAATAAGACAAATGAGATATCTCAGAAAAGCGGAGAATACAACACTTTTTAAAGCATTCAGATAGGATTAGAGTTTCAAAAGTTATTAAACATTTAAGAACAATACCGTATTGGCCCGAATATGAGACGACCCTGATTATAAGACGACCCCCCTTTTTCCAGATGTACCTTTTGGAAAAAGGCTTTTTAAAAACCAAATCTAGTTTTTTCTCAGTAAAACACATTTTGTCTTCAATTATTTTCATATTGCATATTTTTCCTATTTTCATTTTTGTTTTGAAAGTATGGTAAAAACTGGTAAAATGTACCAACACAACAACAATAATAATAGTAATAATAATAATAATAATAAAGAACTCAATCAGAAATTAGGGGAAAGTTGGAGGATGTGGAAGATGACAAATATCAATAGTAATAGTATTAATTAGTAATAGTAGCAATAATAACAATATTAACAATAAACTCATGTAAATTTATAATTTTTTTATTATTTTTATTTCCTTATTTGTTTTGTTTTTTCCACATTTATTTTTTTTTCTTTTATTTATTTATACATTTATTTATTTCCACTTTATTTTCACATTTATTTACATATTTATTTATACATTTCTTTGTCTGTAGGGTAATGAGGAGGGCGTGTTTTACCTCAGGAATAGCAATCAAGTAGGCGAGGGGTAAGCTTTGAGGCCACAGTGACACCTTGTGGTGCCCAAACAAAGTACTAGAAGTGTAGCCTACATGACGCACCTGTTGATAGTGTGGGATGAATGATTTAGATGGGCAATATGGCCAAAATCTCATATCACGGGTTATTAACAAGTTCACGTGGGGGGTTGTTTCGGCTGGGAAGCGTTCAATCTGTGATTGCGTGCATTTGCTGAAGCTCGCGACAGCGTGCAATCGCTTTCTTATGCACGCTGTTTTCTTAGGTTTCACTTTCAACGTATCCAACGCATGTTTGAAAGATTCGGGATAGAAGGAGGCATCAGTTACTGTAGAACAGCGTTTCTCAACCAGGGGTCCGTGGACCCCTAGTGGTCCTTGACGTAAGGCCAGGGGGTCCGTATAAAGTATGAATTTTTGTGACATGACATGTTCCCATGAAAGAAAAATCCAATATAGCTGATGATATGGCCAAATACTGGACAAGTCAACTAGTTTGAATTATAATTGACTGAATTTGGTCCTCACAAAGATACAAATGATACATAGATGAGTCAATTTTGTTCTGGGGGTCCTTGAGGATGGTTCTGCATTGGACAGGGGTCCGGTACGCCAAAAGGTTGAGATTCACTGCTGTAGAAGATTTGTCGCCTCGCGCCACTTCCCGTGTGGTCACCGCATTAACTGATTATAATGGCTTCTCTTGGTGTAGACACGGCTTTAGATACAGATTTAGGCTGGAAATATCCAGAATTAGATCAAACAAAAAGTGTCCATGGGAACGGAGCTGGTGAAACACACACGCCATGCATTATAGCCTAAAACATGTTTAATATTTGCGACTGACACCAACGATTTTATGCGGCTATGCAGTGGATGCGTTCACTGTCAAATATCATTCAGCATTCATTGTGAAATTGTCAAATATTTTTTCTTGATTACAAGAAAAAAAAAAAACTATTGTTCTTGTTTGATTTATTTCTTGTTTTTCATTTCATTCATAAGTTAACACTGCAAATTAAATGGTTTTCGTCTTTTTTCTGCAGTCGAAGAAAGTATAGATTAAATTATGTCAGTGATTTCTCTCATTTTAAAGATAATCAAGAATTATTTTATTTCCCGATCTGCAGTCTAATAAAAGTTAAGAAAATTAGCCTATAGATCTATAGCCTACAGGCTAATTTCATTCTTTCTTAACTTTTAACTTCTTAAAACTTAAGAATTTTAAATCAACTTCATAACAAAATATCTGATATGGTTTACTTGTTTCACTTGTTGAACAGAATCTGTTTTCAGGAATGACACAAAGTCTATTCACGTCTCTGTGGTTAGATCAATGTGCTCAATAATGTGTCTTTGACCTGCATTGTATATACAGTGGTGTGAAAAAGTGTTGGCCCCCTTCCTGATTTCTTATTTTTTTGCATGTTTGTCACACTTTAATGTTTCAGATCATCAAACAAATTTAAATATTAGTAAAAGATAACACAAGTGAACACAACATGCAGTTTTTAAATGAAGGTTTTTATTATTAAGGGAAAACAAAACCCAAAACTACATGGCCCTGTGTGAAAAAAGTGTTTGCCCCCTAAACCTAATAAATGGTTGGGCCACCCTTAGCAGCAACAACTTAAGAAATCAGGAAGGGGGCCAACCCTTTTTCACACCACTGTATTTTAATTATACTGTGTTTTAAATAAAATACAAATAATGAAAACCCCCATTATTTTAATCTTCAATAAAAACGAAATAGATTAAAATCTTTGAGTTTTCTCACATTGTTTTTTCAGGCTACCTCACAGCATTCCACCTTGATGGGGGAACATTAGCCAGTGGGAGAGTGTCTTTTGTCTCTCAGGTGTGAATCACAAATATTCATAGCCATCATCACTCCCACGCATACAGCAGTGCTGACACAAAAACTGACTTACAAAATTTAAATCAATATATTGTTTTCTGTGAATGAGTGGTCAAGATGATTTTCACATCATTTTGAAGTAAATATTCTAGCCTAAAAGACTGATTACTCAAAAGTCTTATTCAGAACTATTCAGGATGGGTGTTCTGGCCTTATTTCAGATACATTTTTCCCCAAAAACTTACTAACCACGCATAATCTTTTTTTTTTTTTTTCTAAAAAATGCAAACATGTACATCCACCTTGCTCACATACGATTGATTTACATTTTCTCTGGTGACCTGTTTTGACTGTGCAGTGTCTATTTCGTGCACAAATCAAGGCTAAGCTACAACAGCTAAATGTCAGCTGCATGGATGCTAGGGCTGGGTTGACAATATCAGTTTCTCATTTTTATCCACTTTCGTTTTGATAAACCAAGATCGTTTTGTCTTTGCTGTTTTCAGTTGATACTTGAACAAAACTAATCGAAACATTATTTGTATCACGTCTGCCATCTAATAATCACAATAAGATTTGTGCTTTGTTACAAAGTCTCCATTTTCAACTTCAGTCATTATTATATCAAACTTTATGGAGCTTATAATATGACAAAGCTATTTGAATTTGAATTGTGTAAATTTGAATTATTAACAAGTGTCATTTAACAAAACTGAATATTATGTGGCATTTAACAGTTATGAATTTGATTTTTTAACTTGAATACTGAACATTTGAAATTTAACACAACTGAATTTATGGCATTTTTTTAATAGACATGTATTTTCAAACAGCGGATTTTTTGTTCTGAATTCTTAGACTGCAATTATCCAGTTTTTAAAAATACAGCTTCAAGTTTTCAAGATGAAGAAGAAATTAAGAACATCAAATTCAATATTCAAAATTCAATACGCAGAAATTCAGATCGTACAGAAAGTGGGTCAGAGGTCATCCACAGGGAACAGCAGATGATCTCTGAAAAGTCGAACGAAGCATTTACTGCGACCGGGAGGGGACATACTAGATCTCAGGCTAGATGGAGCATGGGGCACATTTCACAGTTCTGACTAACTGCTTGACTTTCAGTTGTTATATAGTTCAGGGCTCGCAAAATCGCTAGCCCGACGTCCCGGGGCTATTGTGTTTTCCAGTCGGGCTACCAAAATGCATCACTGCCCTGCCCGACGGGCTATCTTGAACAGTGATATAAAATCCCTTCCTTGATTCATGATGTTCACTCGCTTGTAGGGGTGAAACTGATCATAGTTTATCATTTACACGTGTTTCTAAGTCTTACGAATCTAAACATTCAAGCGTTTTAAACCACTCTTGCACATGAAGAATTCAGTTCGGTGCTCGCGCGCACACGCTCAAAGTGCGCACATACAGAGCAGCGTTTCAGGCAGAGCACGAACACAGAATTTATTACACTTTCGCTTGAACGGACACATATACGCAAAATTATCTCAAAATAACTATCTCGGCAAGTATTTTCATGTCTTAAATGAACGTAAACAGTGGAGAAAGAAATCGCACGCGCATCATTATATTGGATCCGTGCAGCCTATAAACACCTGCTGTTTAAGCGCCACCTGCTGTCAGAGAGTGACATTTGCGTTTCATTCAGCCGTCTGCTGTTTTTGTTTCGTTCAGATTTTTTAATCACAAAGCTAAAGTCAGACCATTTTGTTTTTGTTTCAAATTTCAAAGTTTTACAATCTAAATAACATGTATGCAGCATCTTTGTTT
>NW_015637131.1:21346-23336 GCF_001515625.1 Sinocyclocheilus rhinocerous
AATTTTGTTAAAAAATAAATTGTGAGAAAATTGTATTTTGAAATCAGTATCGTGAATCATATCACATCGTGAATTGAGTGAATCTCAACTGTGGTATCGAAGTAGTAAATTGTTCTTTAAATAATAAATGTTACTTAAATAATAAAGAACCATATTTTTTTTGCTCATCTGAAAAATGATCCGATCTGTGACTCAAAATGTGATATGATAATGTAATATAATCCGAACCGTGAGATTTGTGATCCGTTGCACCCCTACTCTCTTGACTTGTTATTTGAAGTAAAAGTACAATATCTTTTATTCGGACTAGTTAAATTCATTTTTGGGCTACCGAAATCTGAAGAATGCCTGCCCGAAGGGCTACCAGGGATTTAGAAATGTTGCGAGCCCTGTAGTTGCATTGACTATAGGCTGCTTGATTAAAATATGGTTGAGGCCAGTATGGGGCGGCACACTTCTTGTAAGGACCTTACAAGTGGTTCAAAAACATGACAGAAAATAGTCCATTACTTCTACTTCTTTTCTTTTTTTTGACTTATTGATCTTAATAACATTATGAGGACCTCAAAGAACATTATAAAATACAAAAATGCAGTTCACATTAAAGATTACAGATAAATTGTCTGTATATGTGACCCGTGCTGGCAAAAGGAGTCGGAATGCGCACGTGCTAATTTTGAACTACATGCCAAAAAAGTGAAAGATTTCAGTCGAAAATTTCAGATTTTAGTCGAATTTGAGGTTTTCCACAAAAATGAGTTCATTAAGCCCTCGTCTAGCGATCCCAATGCTTCAAATAGTAATTAAACATCTAAAATGATCTTTATTTGTACGCTTTCTGAGAGGAGTACCTTTTCTCCGCTCGTTCACGAGCCGCTGTACCACGATCCCGATACATATACAGAGAATTACAGTACAGTATACAGAGAACATGTCTTAAGTGAACGCTTGGGGAACTGTTAGGGAAAAACATCTGATGTGTAACATTACATTAGATCCGTGTATTACAGTAGCTCTTAATATATATTCCGTCTGTCTCATTAATGTTAATCTAACAATAAAAGAAAAGAGGGAATCACTCGCTGCTATTGATTGAACTGCTTTTGTTGTTTCAGTATTTAGTTTATTTGTAATGAACACACTAAAGGGATTTTTACATTTGATTTAATATCCATTTCTGATGTCGCCAATAATTATAGATGCACCGAAATTTCGGCTGCCGAAAATTAGTTCACCGCTCAGGTTTCACTTTCACGTGGTGTGACGCTCTGCGTATTATCCCGCTCTATGTGTGTGCTCCGCTCAGTCGCTCACGGCCCATGTGAGTGCTCCACTCGTATACCGTTCATGCGAATCGGATCAGCAAAGTCCACTCAAAAATTGAGCCGACAGGAAACATCGATGTAGTACAGTATTGTTTCTGTCTGCAATAGCCCTACTGTGTTTTGTCACATGGTGTGGTATATGGGCAACTCTGGTAACGCTGCCCTCTCATTCATTGATCTGCTAACCGCTATGTTATGCTCGCGTGTTCTGATAATAATAGCTTTCTAGGACTAAACATTATTTGGATAATTGGTAAAAAATAAAAAAAAATAAAAAAAAATAAGTTAAATATCTTAACCCTACTGTTAGACCTACCTGAAAAACTAAAAAGCAATTTATTTAATTCGAAGGCCTGTCGTTATTTTTTATTTGTGCTATCATTATTAATTTCTTTATTTGTTCTTATTTTATTACTGACTGCTTACTTGTCATTTTTTATTCAATTTAAAGTTTGAGATCAAGCTATCTCGTGCTACTGTACCAACATTACCCCACTGTAAAATAAAAAAAACACCGAGTGAGCAAAACTTTGTGAGATAGCTAGTTATAATGGTAATTAAATAATGTTTACATATGTATAAAAGCCTACATTAAAATCTGTCATATAAATTGGTCTCTTCATTAGAAATTAGCCTACTGATTGCCACCACTGATGGACAAAATT
>NW_015637131.1:23879-27520 GCF_001515625.1 Sinocyclocheilus rhinocerous
CCGTCTGTCTCATTAATGTTAATCTAACAATAAAAGAAAAGAGGGAATCACTCGCTGCTATTGATTGAACTGCTTTTGTTGTTTCAGTAATCAGTTTATTTGTAATGAACACACTAAAGGGATTTTTACATTTGATTTTGTTTTTCTTACTTGAATGCTTTTGTTTAGATGTAAAATGAAAAAGGTAATGCACTAATTGTTTCCTTCTTATATTTGATCTACTGTTTATTTGTGCATCTGTTTTTATTTATAATAACAAAGATAAAATAAAAAATAGCTATATTGTTATTATTAATATAGTAATTATATTATATAAGATATAACATTGTTCTGTGATTTTGCTTTAGAATCTTCAAAAAACTCAAAATTGACTTTGCTGGTGCAAACAGGTGTAACTCAGTCATTTTTCATCTGATTCCAACAAATCATACATTTTGAAGGTCTCTTAATGGAGAATGTAACAATAAAAATAACTCATTTTTGAAAATGTGCTCATTGTGACTCATTTTGCCAGCACAGGTTACATATAGTCTTTTGTTAATGCACAGCATGTGTATCAACAAGCCTGTAGCTACACTTTAACAAAAAATGGTGATCCATGAATTTCAAAGAAACTGGAATAAGGCAGCACATGTCTTCAAAATATATGTTAAAAAGTGTATAATCTGAATAGCAGACCTGCTATATTTTTTTATAGGTTTTTATATATATTATAGATTTAATGTTAAATATTTTTTATAGGACATTCCTGTTATACAGTGTTTTAGAGTAAAAAGTAGGGATGCAACAATACAGTTAGCTCACGGTTCAATAAATACCTCAGTTTTTTTATTTTTTTACCACAGTTTTTGGTTTAGTTCTTTTTTGCTATTTTTAAATGCTATTTAAAAAAATAAGTATTATTTTTATGGATTGGCCATTATTTAGTGCTATGAACACATGTAATGTGTGTTTCATTCACACCGGACGCCTGAGGGCGCCCTCGCGCCTTTTTTGCTATTTTTAAATGCTATTTAAAAAAATAAGTATTATTTTTATGGATTGGCCATTATTTAGTGCTATGAACACATGTAATGTGTGTTTCATTCACACTGGACGCCTGAGGGCGCCCTCGCGCAGAAAATCCACATATACATTGTAGAAGAAATAGATCTCAGGACGCTCCAGGAAATCCCTAATATGGACAAAAACAGACAGCTATCACTGTAACTGAATGAAAGAAGACAGAAACGCTTTGAATGATGACATTCAAAAAGAACATTAAGATAATGAACACCGTACTGCGACAATGTTTATCTATGTTCTTAAAAACACCGAGTATTTTAATAATTAAGTAACGTTATATTTATAATCCACTGCTAATTGCCGTTATTCCAGTGTAGAATTTATTTCTGCGTCATTCTGTGATAAGAAACCACATCAGATCAAGAGGGAAATTATTTAAAATATTTGTCTGATGTTGTGCAGTAAAAGAATGTTATAATGTTCTTTTACGCTTTGAATGATGACATTCAAAAAGAACATTAAGATAATAAACACCGTACTGCGACAATATTTATCTATGTTCTTAAAAACACTGAGTATTTTAATAATTAAGTAACGTTATATTTATAATCCACTGCTAATTGCCGTTATTCCAGTGTAGAATTTATTTCTGCGTCATTCTGTGATAAGAAACCACATCAGATCAAGAGGGAAATTATTTAAAATATTTGTCTGATGTTGTGCAGTAAAAGAATGTTATAATGTTCTTTTTTGTTGTTGGACAAAAGGTTTAGTCATTACAAGGGAAAATGCTCGATGTCTGTTGCTTTTTCAAATGCAGGCATTTCCTCATCTCAGCGCGCAGACTCACGAAAGGTTGGGAAACACTGGTTTAGAGTGACAAATCGTACCAGCGTACTTTGAGGTCAAAATGCGTACAGGTTGGCAGGTCTGGAATAGTGTGTACAAACGTCTGATAAATATCTTTGAAAAGTTATCATGGAGACGAATATACCAACATAAGCCCACAATTAATACATTTACACGCCCACATACACTAGAATATATACAGTATGTGTGTCCTTTATTTTGTGAATTTTATAAGTTGTCATGATCACGCAACACTAGGGATGTAATGATTCACTCAACTCACGATTCGATTCACAATTGTTTAACAAAATGAGATTTAAGACAAATTATAAATTAAATGTGCCCTTTTATTATTGCTTGGATAAAATGCTGCATGTTTCTTTGTGAAATTGAAATATAACACTATAATAATATACTAATATGGCACTTGCATATTATTGCTCTTTTGTTGGTTTTGATTGCTTCTATTGTCCTCATTTGTTATTCGCTTTGGATAAAAATATTGTTGCTCTTTTGTTAGTTTTGATTGCTTCTATTGTCCTCATATATAAGTGGCTTTGGATAAAAGCGCCTGCTATATGTCTAAATGTAAATGTAATGTAATGTAATCTACTGGCTACCTCAAGAGAGCATCATCGTGACCACGGTAACCGCTTCCACATTCCACACCGTTCCTCGTGCACATGGAAATGCACCCGTACATTTACATTTATGCACTTAGCAGATGCTTTTATCCAAAGCACGCTCAAAATGGGCAAAAAGCAAATGTACACATGAAAGTGGCACGATTAGCCTGGTCCCATTAAAAATGAACTCACAGCAACCCATGGTTGCAGCGTACCGTGAAAAAACTCCACTGAGTGATATGAAAGTGGGTCTACAAGCTACTAGCTAACTAGTTACACATACTAGTTATCACCCGGCCCGATTCCTTCTCCATCTTGTAATCTAGGATGTATGTCATTGCTCACATTAATAAGCGAGTGAACAATACTGGCAGTGTGCAGTGGATTTAATTGGAGTCCACCATAGATCTGATTTATTATTTGCAATGTCCTCCTTATGAGTTTGTTTTATACAGCATGCTATAGGTATGCTTGAAATGAATGGTTTCCATTATTTTCAATTAAGTAGATATTGGGTTTAATTAGGGATGCACGATAGGATTTTTTGGGGCCGATACTGATACCGATTTTAACAATCACTTATTGGCCGATTCCGATATTTGTCACTTCCTCTCTTATTTGAAATTTTGGCATCAAAATAGATAGTATTTTGATCATGTTTTAAATGAAATAAATAAATAAATAAATAAAATGTATCCATTTAGCAAACGCTTTTATCCAAAGCGACTTACAGTGCATTCAGGCTATACATTTTTTACCAGTATGCGTGTTCCCTGGGAATCGAACCCACGACCTTTGCGCTGCTAACACAATGCTCTACCACTGAGCCACAGGAACAGTTCAAAAACACCTGCATTCAATTATTTAAATTATCAAATAATTTCTAATGATCATGCATTGGATCCATTTAACATTCAGCAGGCCTACATAAATACAACAGAACAGAGATACATATTAAATAAACAGTGCTTTTTAGGTAGGTTTAACAGTTTTAAGGTACAGAAATAAAGTAAACAAATGTAAAATAACACTTCACTGTATAAATTAAGTACATATTAATCCTTTATTGTAACAGACTTTATCATGATTAATCTTCTAATTTGTTTTTGTATACATTTTAATATTTTTTGTAAGTTTAAATCTGTTTGAGATCTCCATTAC
>NW_015637131.1:28270-33494 GCF_001515625.1 Sinocyclocheilus rhinocerous
GTAATGAAAGCACGCAGTTCTTCGGATTTAAAGTGTGTCAGTTTATTAAGCACCCCCCGCAAAGGCATGAGATCTGTGTATATTTGTTTACTGTTAGTTGTAATAAGTGTTTTGTGTAATTCGCTGTATGTTGATGATAACGCAACTGAGAGTTTAATGTGCACGTCTCATGCTGTGGTTGGTTTAGCTCTTATTTTTTTGGAGTGAAAAAGGATGCAATAAACTGAGGTCCGCTACACTAATGAAAGTTACAAAAGTTATTTAGTCAAGAATAGTGTGCGATCTTTTGTCTTTTGTTATTTGATTAGCATTAAACTGCAGACAGCAGCGCTAGGATTATGCAACAGACATCATACAGCTCAGTGCCTTCACGCAGTTAATTAATAAACCATAATGTAAATTGAGGAAAAATCGGCCGATAAATATCGGCGGCTGATACATCGGTGCATCCCTAGGTTTAATGTTACATAAAATAATTGTTTTGTTTAGGCTACTTCTGTTACTTCTCCCATTTCTGTCATGACAGCTCTCGGAGGAATTGGCATGGTAATGTACATGACAATGTTGATGTATTTGGTCTTGGCAGAATAGATCTGCTACGCTGCTTCTGCTGCTGCTGCAGAGCAAGTACTGAGACTTGCTACTGCCAATACATCCACAACATACTGCTGTGAGCATGTAAGAAATATTGCTGCTGCACATAACACACCAGTCAAGTATTTGAATGTTGAGCAGCGAGCTCATTGGCTATCGATACAGGAGAGAACCAATCAGCTGTGCCATGTGATGATGATGTCATCAGGTCAGACTGAGTTAGGCCTATCGGACTGCGCCATCTAGAGTTTCATGACAGAACTCTGTATTTCTGTTATTTATCCTGATTTGTCCAACACTGAAGTGGGATCTTCTCAAGTGCACTTAGTATTTGTCTGGTCATGTGATCTCAACATGTCTGTCCACACGAGGCTCCATGTCAAATAAAACCACTTAAATTACGACACTCATATCACATTCTTCAGAAATATCATTCATGTCCATAGAGCTGGACATCTGAATAAGGATCAAATGAGTGAGTTGAGCTTTGAGAATGAAACCAACCTGCTTGTTCCTCAGTGTCTTTCAGACTGAACACTTCTTCAATCCTGAAGTCTTCACTCTCCTCTTTAACAAGCGCCATCTTCACCACAGTGTGTCACGAGGATCTCAGTCGCTTCAGCGGGACTGTTTCTGTGTGTTTAAGATGAAGAGAATAATGAACAGAGAGCAAAATACATCTCTGGGTGCATCTCGATCAGCTCCCTAGTTCAGTAGTCAGCACACTAGTAAGGGAGTCTGTCAGATTGATAGTTAAATCACCTGATTAGACAAAAACACTCACAACTAGCACTACAAATTCATAAAAGAGCACCAATTATACGGACGTTTAATATTTAGTTGTGGTTTATATATGGTAATTCAGCATTTGTAGATTATAATAAATTACACTTGCATGAAAACATTTGCAGCTGGTTTGTAATAGTTGCTCTCGCTGTATGCTTATGGTTATCAAGGAGTTCAAGAGATTTAGCAATGAGTAACATCTCAGCAAGAAAGACATCAAATCTAGGTAACATCTTGAGAAATGTGTTGTTGTGAATAAAAATGTACAATGCAACACAGAAATGAACAACAAGATCAATAGCATGGTCAATGCCAGAAAAACACAGAATGCATCTTTCAGCAAAAATAAATAACAACTTAAGTCCTCCCAAAGAGATTTAACCTGATTGCAATGATAGAATAAATCAAGTAAAGTTTCTGCGTCAACTTTGCAGAAAACACAATTTAGAGAGAGCAAAAACTGAGTTTGACGGAGTTGGTTTAATAGACATTATACAGAATCTTAAAATGTACCTCTCTTATTTTATTAGAAATACACATTTTTCAGGGAGTAACCATGCTTTCTTTCAATGAATGCTATCCAATAAATTGATCCAGACACATGTACATATAGGGGACGTATAAACTGAATAATGTAACACTCTCTTTATATATCTGCTGTTACATTCTCTATCAAGAAGACAAACTCCATCCAATAAAAGTTTGGGCAAAATAGTTGTTCTCTCATTACAGCAAAGGTATGTTTTAAATAAGTGCACATAACTTGGAGACAAACTTTTGATGAGAGAATTGAAAGATCTAGCTGGCAGAGGAAGACTATTCTTCATACTCCAGTATAGTACCATCATTTTTAAATAAATCAACGTTTAAGGTGCATATGCGCCACCTGCTGTACTGGAGTGTGGGCCAGAAATGGATATTACTAAAAAATATATATATAATAATAATAATAATAAAGTTATGATTATAGCTACTACTTATAGTTGAATTCTCTTAATTAAACCAGTTTCTTTCAAAAAAATTAAACAAAACTTTATCTGTTCTCAAATAAATTCTTAAGATTTAATATTTTCACTCCATATTTCTTCAATTCATCTTTTATTTTGAAACATTGACTAATCACATTCCTCTTCCATTCCACAATCACACATCCCTGATAGATGTTTTTCAATAAATGCATTGTTTTATTTAACCCAGTAGACTATGCCCCAATCTTAACCTTCAAATAATGACATGTTCTCTTGTATTTCTTCCTATTAACTTCATTTCCCCTACTTCTGGTCTAACATTGTATAAATGGTGTCCTTTATTCCCTTCATCCCATTGTTTTTGCCAGCTTTCAGCTTTACTGAATGCTATTTCCATGATTCTGTGCAGCTTCCGCTGAGCTGGAATCCACATTAACCTGACTTCTGTGTTTATATGATCAGTCTGACTCTGAACACAGTTTCTTATATTTCAGAAACAGTATGCGGTCTGTTCTGAGATGATAAAGCTATCTGAACATATCACAGCTCTGCTAAGTTTATTCCATTCAGACAGCTCACACTTCAACAGAAAACACTGTTAGATGATCTTCACATCTGGAAGAAACCTGTGAGTCGCTCTTAGGCCCCTTTGATCCATCAGTGAATATTGCTATACAAGATTTATATAGAGAGCTTAATCTGTCATGTCCTATTTCTGCCCAGTTTTCCTTCCCTTTAAGTCTCTTTAGTTCTTCTTGTACATCCAAGTCTATAATTAGAGGAGGACACATCCAAGGTGTTGTGGCTGGATAAGGAACAGTACTTTGTCTCCTGGAATACCTTTTCAACTGTAAATGTAAAACCCCACGAATAAGACCATTCTTCAATCAATCTTTCCTTCAATTCATGATACATTCTTGCCATTCTTCCAAAGAGCAGCATCATCAGCAAACAATCATTTCCCAGTATCATATTTAACTTACCAAACACATCATTACTCATAATAGAAACGGAAAGGGTTTATCACACTACTGTGGAGTCCCATTATCTACTCTAACTTTACTGGACACTGATGTGCCTGATGTACTGCTCATATTTAACCGGAGTATACCTTTCAAATAAAAAGCTTTTAATCCAATGTTATCTTATTTAATCAATAACCCCTCTTTCCATATCATATCGTAAGCTTTTTCTACATCTAAACATATTGCCATCACTGATTCTTTGTTGATTAGAGTTATTTCATTTCTGTTTCCAAGCAAACTACAGGATCCAATGTCCCCCGTCCTTTCCAAAAACCACACTGATAAGGGGATAAAAGTCCTTTGCTTTCCATTTAAAACGTCAGTCTTTCTTCAGTCATCGGTCGCATGATCTTCCCACCGTGAGGCGTGAGGCACTGGGCCTGTCGTTCACTGGGTCTGCTGTGGGTGTGATGACAGCATCTTTACCTTCCTCACAAATCTTCTTATAAAAACCTAAAAGTTTAGCTGGAGATAAAATTCCTAAATGTTTTAACACATCTGGTCTTTCACTGGAGCATTTTCTTTAGCTTTATCTATAGCACGTTTCATTTCTCGTAATGTAAAAGGAGTATCCATAGCATCCTCTGTACTTTCCTTTCTTCTTAAAGTCTCTGGATACGCGGGTCAGAACTATGAATTTCAACCAAGGTCTTCACTCTTACTCTGTAAAAAGTGAACTTGGGTGTAAGTTGGATTACTATAACTATTTGAGTCTATTTAACTTGACAGAGGAGCATACAACAGTGTAAACAGAAAGAATACAAATAGCATATCATGTGTTCGTGCCGAAGGGTTGACGGGGTAAATCCTGTAGTGGACACTTTGGAGTGAGCAGGGCACAGGGCCAAATGCAACCCAGATTTGGCCCAAACTTCACTGATATCTCGAATAATATCCTGAAAACATTTTACAAATGTTGTTTTGATAATGTTCCTCCTTTATTATGGAACATTGTGCCAGTATTTTATATGTTAAAGAGCGTTCTGCAATCTTACCTAAACAATTCCCTGCTGAAACAAACAAACACACAGAAATGTTTAATGGTTTCCACTACAAACACTGCGTACCTCCTCTCTCACACTTAGACTACAGTCACAACGTATTAAAAAATGTGCACATGTAACACATATACTGTACCTTTGTAAAATAACTCCCTTTTATCAAACATAGTTTGTATGCAAGCTATCGTATATTTTTAAATAAATTACTCACCGTTTAATGAGATGGGTGTGCCTGAAATGACTCTGCGATGCTTGGCTGTATTGGAGAGAGTCTGAG
This sequence comes from Sinocyclocheilus rhinocerous, assembly GCF_001515625.1. Classification (NCBI taxonomy): domain Eukaryota; kingdom Metazoa; phylum Chordata; class Actinopteri; order Cypriniformes; family Cyprinidae; genus Sinocyclocheilus; species Sinocyclocheilus rhinocerous. The sequence continues at coordinate 32,922 of NW_015637131.1, forward strand.
TCTTAAATCGTTCTCAAGCGTGGACAGTCTGTGTCGATGTATCCAGAAATCTGGCAGTGATTTTTGTGTGAACTCTATTTTCAAAGAGCCATTGGTAGATATTTCAATGAGACCCTCTCGCTCAGAAATGGGCAGGTGTGCTGTGGGGGTGTCAGAGAATGGATGGCGTTCCAGTTGCTTGAACTGTCTGGCTCGGGGAAGTATCTGCGCAGCTGCACGGCCAGATCAGAAAGGTGCTTCATTATGTCACGCTTAACTCCATCAGTAAGGTTAAGCTGATTTGTAACCAAAAATTCATGCAATGAATCGCGCCGCATAAACATAAAACCATGTCTGCATTTGTGATCGCCTGAAGCGTGTGACGGAAATGTTACTGTGATACTGTGATGATGCCGTGTCCGGCCGGAGCGATGAGACAAAAACATTTCTAGTCGTGTCCTCTTTTGGAGAACAAACAAAGTAGTTTCGCTTTCACAACGAAACACACAGCACTTCACGACATGGCGGCGGCGGTAACAACAATACTACAGCAAGAATAAAAGTTACGCCTTCTTTCTTTGCGTGAACATTTGG
>NW_015637131.1:33615-37043 GCF_001515625.1 Sinocyclocheilus rhinocerous
CTCCAAAGAGAAAGGAACAATTGAAATCGCATCATATGACCCCTTTAAGATTCACCATAACGAATGTGAACAAAGATGAAACTGCTTTGGCACAAATGTGACCCTGCAGCACAAAAGCAGTGTTAAGTCGCTGGGGTATATTTGTAGCAAATATTGTCCTATCCTAACAAACCATACATCAATGGAAAGCTATTTATTCAGATGATGTATACATCTCAATTTTGAAAAATTGACACTTGTGACTGGTTTTTGGTCCAGGGTCACATATGGTTATGAGTACCTGTACACCTTCTCACCTGGTTCTTGTTCTCTCTCTCTCTTTCTGACAACTCCATTCAGCTCTCTGTCCTTCTCTACCTCTTTATCCTCCTCTCTCTCTCTTTGTGCTGTCAATCATAACAACCAAACAGAGAATTTATTATCTAATAAGAAATAAAGATTTTTCAGTGAGGTGATGACTTCGATCAAGCAGCATTAAGTAACATCATTTAAGTCCCTCGCCTGAAGCTGGCTGTCTTGATTTAAAGAAATATCTTATATCCATCTATGGAAAAACTGACATTTTCAATTAGTAAGAGTTTGTTCCAATTTTTACATTTATTGTCCATAAATGTCAAAAAGAGCTAACATCAGATAATGTTGCATGCAATGTATGTAAAAAAAAAAAAAAACGTATTTTTCTTTATTTATTTCTTCCTTTTCTAGCTTGTACTTATTTGAACAATTACTGAAACTTGGTATTACAAGCACTTCCTGTGTCTGTTTGCAAAATGACTAAATGTCAGCTAATGTTCTTTGACAGTGTTCACACACCATAGCAGGACTCTACATTCAGTTTTACTCGCAGTCAATTGTGCAACATTTTCACTGGCCCAGCCAAAAAACCCGCTAGATGATAGTCGATGTCAGTCGCTAGATGTCTAGATGTCATAGACGCTATATTTCAGTCAGCAGCCGAGGGTGTTTAATGCTATCCCCTGGCCATCAGCCAGCCCTGAGAGAACTAGGTACGGTACACTTGACAATACACGATGCACCGAGCAATCTGTCTGTCTAACACCGGATGTGACAGAGTTACAAGACGTCACAAAATCAATCAAAAATCACAGCCAATCAGAACAGCGTGTGGGCGGAGTATCTCAAGCGCACTGAACTTGCAACGAAAGAACATAATCTAATTAATGTATATTAAACAATTTAAGCATTGTTAAAATCAATCTTTGTCATGGAATACACTTATTTGTTGACACTGAGTTCACAGTTTTACCATCCATCTTTTCTTTAACCATTTTTCAATATTTGAGGTAAATCCTAAATGAACCAAACCATTTAAAGGGGTCATATGATGCTGCTAAAAAGAACATTATTCTTTAAGATAAGTTACCTTTTGTTGCGTGTGTAGTTAATCACAGTAATAGCGACCCAACGTTCTCCTCAGAATATTCAGCAAACTTACTTAAATCAGAATTTAGTGCTGATAACAATAACAATGTAAACATGCTCGAGGTGAATGAGAAGAGACGAGTGACGTGCTGTGATTGACAGGAGGCGTGGCTGAGTGATTGACAGGAGGCGTGGCTGAGTGATTGACAGGAGGCGTGGCTATGCAGGACTGCGGTGTGTGACGTGAGCTCGCTGTCGGAGAGGAGAGAGAGAGAAAGCGCAGCTGATAGTTTTATCTAAACCTGCGGGAAAGCGGTATTGAACCGTTTTAAATATTTCTGTATAACATGTGTTGAAAAACGATATTTTTGACGAAACTATTAACAAACCCAAAAGATTCGGGGCTTTTGAAAAACCATACTGGAGCCCCAGAAGCCCCGCCCCCACTCCGCCCCTGTTTTCTTGTGTTCTTACAGCCGGCGACTAGTGACTGTCTCTGTGTGAATGTCCACAAAACTGCCAGACTTTCTGAATGTATATACACGGAAAGTTATTTTAGAAAGGAAAAAAAGTTTAAAAAGAGGAATTGAGAATCAATGAATTATGAATAATATTTTGCTATTGTGTGAATTATGTGTAATCATGTGATCAATAAAAAAGTAACTGTAGTCTGATTATGAGTATTTTAAAATGTTATATAATCTAATTACAAGTATTTTTTTTTTGGAATCTGAATATCCAGATGACATGTAATCAGTTACTAACCAGCACTAGTCAAAACTAACATTTTACAAAGATTACTGGCGATTTAAAGCATGTTATCATTTAACATCACTACAAATAGGCTTTCCATCTAACAAAATTAACTAGTCTAATAATAATAATAATATGTTATTGTTCTCCCACGTGTCTCATATTGTTTTTTTATTTAACAAAAATATCACACCAGTAGCTGTTCTCTGCATATTTTGTTTTAAATAGCTTACATATTTTGAAATTTTGACTCAGAAATAAAAACAAAAAAATTAGATTACATACTAATTTGCTGTGGTGTCCCATATAGTCTCATACTTGTACAGAAGCTAGTAGTATCTCTGGAGGTTTAAATGACCAGTGTTAAAACAAAGAATGCTATTGGTTGAGGAGAAAGCGACTCGTGTTTTGATTGGCCCATCGCCCCGCCGCTTTGACTCCTTCCTTTCTGTTCATCAAGTTCGGTTGAGTTGTTTGAGAGTTCATGTCAGATTTAAAGAAGCGTGAAAAACACGCGCCTAACTTACACACATTATGAGCGGTGAGTCCATATTATACTGTCTTAGCTTCAATCATCATGAAGGACGACTGTACCGCGATTTTTATATAGTCAAACACCGACATCGATTCACCCCAAACGCCAAGTTATGTTGTTCGTACAGTGATCGCAAACAGTAATGGTCGTCTCATAGTCGCTAACAGCAGCCGTCAGTCTGGCGTGAATTCGGTTGTTTTGCTTTCTGGAGTCAGTGACCGCGATCTGCAGCTTGTTTGCTAACTTGTGGAAGTTGAGTCGATCTTTACAGCGACCTACATTGAGTTACTGTTATATACTTATATACTGACTGAGTTTGTTGACTAGCTAGTTCCCATGCTGTACTCGCTGACTGAGTTTGTTGACTAACTAGTTCCCACGCTGTACTCGCTGACTGAGTTTGTTGACTAACTAGTTCCCATGCTGTACTTACTCACTGACTGAGTTTGTTGACTAACTAGTTCTCACGCTGTACTCACTGACTGAGTTTGTTGACTAACTAGTTCCCATGCTGTATCGCTGACTGAGTTTGTTGACTAACTAGTTCCCATGCTGTACCGCTGACTGAGTTTGTTGACTAACTAGTTCCCATGCTGTACTCACTGACTGAGTTTGTTGACTAACTAGTTCTCATGCTGTATCGCTGACTGAGTTTGTTGACTAGCTAGTTCCCATGCTGTACTCACTGACTGAGTTTGTTGACTAACTAGTTCTCATGCTGTATCGCTGACTGAGTTTGTTGACTAACTAGTTCTCA
>NW_015637131.1:39002-55152 GCF_001515625.1 Sinocyclocheilus rhinocerous
AACTAGTTCTCATGCTGTATCGCTGACTGAGTTTGTTGACCAACTAGTTCTCATGCTGTATCGCTGACTGAGTTTGTTGACTAACTAGTTCTCATGCTGTACTCACTGCCTGAGTTTGTTGACTAACTAGTTCTCATGCTGTATTGCTGACTAAGTTTGTTGACTAGCTAGTTCCCATGCTGTATCGCTGACTGAGTTTGTTGACTGTGTCAGATCAACAGAATGAAATGGCGGCGCTGCTGGACCGCGACACGAGCTTCTTTCAGAAGAGAAACTCCAGCGCGACTCAAGTAAGTCCTTCAGCTCATGTTGAGTTTGCTCTGTGTGTGTTTGACTCGGGCTCACTAGCTATGTTTCCATCCAAAGATACGAATTTAACTTATGTGCAAAAGTGGAATATCGCATAAAACATTTGCGAATAAAGCACCGTTTCCATCCATCGAGTCAAAGAGAACAAAATCGTCACTTTCTGATAAACTGGCACTAAATACCTCTAAGAAAACTAGGAGAAGCCACTAAATTTAATTTAAATTTAAATGACTTGCACTTCAGGGAGAGCAGACGTAACACAATAAATGCGGTCATTGCTTTTAGAGGTGGATGCCTGCTGTTTGGGAACGCAGTCGTGTAAGACCGTAATTATACAGAAATACTTTGATGACAGATTTTCCTCAGGGATTTCAGATCGACCAAAACAACATATAGACGCTGTGAACGAGATCGGTCCGCTGTTTAGTCGAGTTATCCCGTCTCATAGCGCAAAGTCACATGACTTTTTCAATGCGCATGGTGGAATTGATTCGGTAAATATGTTTCCATCGTAGTTTATGCACATTTTTTCTTACCGGATAAAAAGTTTATCCTACTCAGTTGTGCGCATTAATTTTTTATGCACATTTTTATCATTTATACGCATCTTGACGTTTCCATCCAGCGGTTTTTTATGCGATCATCCAAAATGTGCATAAAAATAGGTGAATGGAAACATAGCTACTGAGCGCTCCTTTGCTTTATTGTGAGTTTGGACATGAAGACAGGTCTGACTGACAGGCTGCCACTTCCTGCTGCGCCTGAACTCTGGGAGGAACAGGAAGCAGTAGCTGCTCTTAAAACTCTCACTGGAAGTAAAGCCCAGCCGGCGCTTCTGCTCTGTGATCGGAGGTGACTGTCTCGTTATTGAGCTTTAACACGAGCGCATGTTAAGTGAGTTCAGCGGGCTGAAAGTATGTTTGTGTCATTATTCAACACATGCTCAGTAGAGTCTCTCTCCGCATGAGAAACAGAAGTGTGATCGTTTCACTTTTAGGGTGTATTCACACCAGGAAAGTCCGCTAGTTCACTTGCTTTGGTCCGGACCAAATACAATGTTGATTTTTTTTTTCTTCGTTTGGTGCGGTTCGCTTTCACACTGAACTTTTTTGCAAGTGAACCAGAAATTTAAAACAAAACCACACATGTGCTAAGGTCATCCATTCATTGGACAGAAATTCTCAAGCAGTGAAAAACAGGAAGTGCAAAAACAGGCTAATCATGGAAATCTTTCGTAGTACAATTTTTATTCTTTTACTGATTTGATGTTATCAGATACTAACGCAATATGAAGAAACTTTTAAGCATCATATGAGACAATGTTATACGGTGTTGTAATTACGACTTGCCGAAAATAAAATATACAGATATAAAATACTTAAAGCATATCACAATGTTAGTTTAAACTTTTAACCTAGATAAATGTGCGCTATTAGGTGCATATCCAATCGTTAGTACGCCGTCATTTTTGCTCATAAAGGTAAGAATAATACATCGTTCGGAACTGTACAGGGTCTATTTTTATTTGTGTGCACTCACAATATCAAGAACATTTTTTTTGTAAAATAAAGAAAACAAATAGGATGCGCTTGCCTTCTCTGTCTTGAGCAGGAGCGCTTCACAAAAATGCACCGAAACTCAGCTAATATTTTCCTTACAGACATGATGAATATATCTATAGAAAGCTTTAAATGACTACAAAATGAAATAATTTAAATCCAAAACCTCTTATTATTATGTAATCCGTAAAGATGCATTTCTTTCTAAAGGCGCATCCAATGATGAGATGGCGAGTCAGGATCATCAACTTCATAGCGCCACTGACTCATAAAACACTAGTTTATTAATAAATAATTCAAATATCTCCTTACTATTTTCTCCCAACATAGTCATGGTAATTTTTGCAGCAAGCTTTAGCCTATTTAGCGTGCTCATGTTACGTTGCTGTGCGCCATGGTCACAAAAACTCATCATTTGCATGTGTTTTTAAGCATTGTGGTTTAAAAACAAGTAATTTAAGCCATTGAAACGCAAATAACAGCAATATATGCATCTGTTTCTGAGCGTGATTTCTGCAATTGGGTCGGATGGAGGTCGGGTCATATTCACACCTTAAACGAACCGTACCAGAGTTGGTTTGGAAGCGGACCGAGACACCTCTTCAGCTGGGTCTGGGTACGGTTGTTTGGTGCGCACGCGAGTGTGATTGCTGTATTCACACCTGCCCAAAGGATCCGCACCAAGAGGGGAGGCGAACTTGAGTTCGATTCAATCGAACCAAACAAGACAGGTGTGAATGCACCCTCAATGTCTTAGAGTAAAGATGCACCGGTTGACCAGCCATTTTTTCGTTTTATTCAGACTATCTCTGTTCTGTGCTTGCACACGAACACTGCACTGCAATCATTTTGTCAAAATGTCATTTGTGTGGAAATATTACGTTATATTTAGTCTGTAAACGGCCATTAACAGAGGCCAGCGACACTGAAGACGGACGCAAAGAGGAGAAAACAGGCAGAGCAAGATCACTGTTCACGGTGCGGGAAAAAGTAAGGTTCTTTTTGATCTTTAGAAAAGGTTAGATGGTATTTTCTTTTCATCTTGCCTCCGTATGTTAAAGTCGTGTTTATAAGAGCAGAGCTGCTGTGTTTATGGCGGTAACCAAGGAAACGCTGTATCACTGCTCCATGAGCGCCACCTGCTGTCAGAGAGTGAATCTGCGTCTCATTCCCTTAATCTCCTTTATCAGTTTTGTTTCAAAGTAGGTGTCCAGATTTCTGAAATGGAAATGGGGATATTTCCAAGTTCAGTTGCAAAAATATTACTGAAATCTCTATTATTATCAATACATGACAAAACATGTTTGTATATTTGTGTTTTTAATTCCTGTGGGGTCAATAAAGTGTTGTTGTAATTAATAATAATTATGGTGTTTGCAGGTTTTAATACAGTCCACTAAATTAATGAAAAACAGTAAACAGGAAAATTATGGTATTGCAAATTACAAATAGCAAGCAGACCAAAACAAAAACTAACACACACGGTACAGCAGTACAGTTTATTTATATGTGTGTGTGCATAATTATCACGATCAATCACACACTGAAATTAAGCGTACACCGTTTATTCATTGTCTGTTTGCTAGCAGGAGCTGTGGTGTGTTTTGCACTAAATACTCCTTGAGCTTAGATGCACATGTTTACTTCAACTTCAACTTCATCTTTATTTATTTATAAAGCACTTTCAAGACCACGGTGTGGAAACCAAAGTGCTTTACAGGAAGACTAAATAAAAATATAAGAATAAAATCAAGCATACAACATTATAAATATATACCACAACAACAAAGAACAAATTACAAGACATTTTTAAATGCTAATGAAAACAAAGCGCACTCTGAAATACAGGAAGTGTAGGAGAAGGTTTTACAGACAGAGGAAGGTCACTGAGCAGCAACAGAAAAGGCCCGATCACCTTTGCATTTTAAACGAGATCGAGGAACCATCAGATGTAATTGATCATTAGAACGCAAAGACCTATTGAATTGATGCAAACTGATTAAATCAGAAATATACTCTGGTGCTAAACCATGCAAAGCTTTAAAAACATATAATAGTTTACATTGAACCAGAGTAAACCATTGTCACATGACCAACATTTCAGTAGTCAGCACAACGCTCTACGCAGACTCTGGCAATATAATCACCATTGTTTACTCACCAGACTGATATACTGGTCTATTTACACACACACACATACAGTATAGGATTCCACCAAATCAGCCTTTCTTTGTAAAATGGCACAGCTTCTTAAATATCTGAATGTACACTCTTAACATCAGTCAATCAAGCATTGTATTATAATATTGGTTTCATGCAGGTGTTTCATGTAGTATAATTTCACAAAGCTAGGGTCAGAACATTCTGTTTTTGCTTCAAATTTTTTAATTATACAGTCTAAATTAAATCAAACATTGCACGTTACAAGTGTGTAAAATCTTTTTTTTTTTTTTGGGGATTGATTCGTGATTAAAATGCAGTGGTTGCCTCTCATTTCCAATGGCTATGAAAAATCAAGACTGAAGAATATGCAATGTTATTTTAGATGTGACTATTCAATTTCTGTACCTAAACACCTACAAACATAAAAGCCTAAAGCATCATTTCATTTGCATTTTTGTGCTATATATTCAGTGGTGCTATTGCTTGTAATTTGTTCATTTGTTCTTATTTACTGACTGTTCACTTGTCTTTAATAATGTTTGAGTATTATAATATTATGATAATTATATTATAACGCTCGGGACAGTGAACGGATGTGCCACCGCTGCGCCGTCACGGAAGTTTATCATTTGCACATGTTCTTAAGTCTTGCTAATTTAAAAATTCAAACGATTTGAAAGTATTCCTGCAAGACGTGAAAGAACTGCGTTCAGTGTTGTGTGTGTGACCCCGAGCCCCGAGTTGAGTTTCTTTCCACGTCTTTCTTGAGCTTGAACGGACAAATACATACAAAAGTGTGTCAGAATACCCGTCTTGGCGAGTAACTTTGTAGCTTTAGCAATGATTCATCTATATTTAATTTATACAGTTGTAAGGGAAACAGGTCAATTTAGCTCAAAGGGAATCATTTAAGATTTTAAAGGGAACTCCACCAATAATATGTAAGGGACAGAATCACTGTTTTACGGCTGATCACTGAGACGGCCAGCGATTCAGTGAACGAGCCGTATGACATCAATTCTGCAATGGATATTTATATCCAAAATATAGTGAAAACACTAGTAATTAGCACAGTAACAAGATCGGCAGTTTAAGACATTAACTTGTGAGCACAACGGTGCGGTATTTTTTTGTGGCAGGTCCAGTGAAAATGTTGGCAGGGCAAGTAAAAATTAGAACCACTGGCCCGACCGGGCAATTAGAAAAAATCCTTAGCGTTGAACCCTGACAATATACAGCGCACTAAGGATTGATGAGCTGCTGGGTTCATGAATATTAATCACATTGTCTGCATTCACTCGAACTGATTTGCTGAAATCAAAACAGGGATGTTAATAGATGATCGCCAGCCAATGAGATTGCCGCTTGCGCATTAGCTCCGCCCACTACCGGAGAAACCGGCATATCTTCTGCTTGTTCTTAAAAGCTGAATAATTCTAAATGAACTCCGTTATTTTGACAGGAAAATACAACAAATAATAAATTTAACAGCTATGATACAACAAATTAGGTAAAGTCTACCTAATATTTCTCAGTATATTACACAAATAATTACCTATACAAATTGGGTAATATTAACTCTATTGTTAGCAGGCAACAGTTCATCTACTAAATTATTATTAATAAACCAGTGTCTTCATGCATGTCAGAATATGCACTAAAAACAACATTCTTAAATGCTGTCTCATTTTGTCATTTCAAACAATAAGAAACTGATTTGATGTAATGTGTGACTACAATGATTGCAGCACTTGAAATGAGGCTGTGGGATCAAGCATCACCAACACCTTCATTATTTGGTCTCCTCCTGTTAAAAAGAAAAACAAGAAGCACTTTTGTTTACATTAGTTTAAGCATATTAGCATGCTGTTCACAAATGGCAGCTAATATATTTCCTAGAGAGCCGCTGTGCTGCAGAGTTCAGCTCCAACCCTAATCAAACACACCTGAACCAGCTCATCAGTGTGTTCAGTATCACGAAGGCTATGGGCAGGGTTTTTCAGGGTTGGAGCTAAACTCTGCAGGACAGTGGATCTCTAGCACCGAACTTTCCTACCCCTGGGCTTTAAGAAGTCAAATAAAAGGCAGTGTATTCTTCACTGTATGAGTTAAATACACAATGGGTGGGTTGCACCAATACGGATTAAATTAAGCAAAGTTTACTACTAATCATGGATTTGTTGATCTAGGTTTCATTTTAAATTGAGTTGTGTTGCACCACTTAGTTTTAAACACAGATTAACAAATCAGGGATAAGAGTTCTAACCTGTGATTAAAACCCCCCCCCTACGATAAATTAATCCGTCCGCCATGAAGGATTCTCCATTGTAATGGAACAGCAACCATGTTAATGTTCTATATCCTTCTTTACTGACTCCCAGAAACTCTCTCTGACATAAGTAGCTCTTGTCGATAAAGGAAATAAACTTGTAAAATATCAGGCGTCTTTATATACTGCTGCATAGAGACCGTTAGAATAGGGCTGGGCGATATAGCTAAAAAATTATCACGATATATAGTAGGCTAATGTTTCATATCGTTCGGTATCGATAATTATAGATTTTTATAACCTTTCTTAGAGAGCAGTAGAAAAAAAGGTTTAAATTTAAACACTGTAGTTTTAATTTACCCAATTTATTAAGACAAACAACAACTTATTTTAGTCTTAATAAACAAAATAACAAATAAAACAAAATAACAAAATAAAATTTAAACAAATATCTCCTTTGCTATATTTTATTTGCAGATTAAATAAGTGTTAAGGAAACATCTGGCCTGTCTCCTGAGGCCACAGGAGGGCGCGATGAGCAAAATAATAACCTCATTAAACCTCATTATTTATTCAATGCAATGACAGCTGTCTATAAAAAAGTGCATACCGTCTAAACTAATATTTATAAATCAAATATAATTTCATAAATTGCATAAACAATATGAACAAAACCGCATCGTGTATTTATACATAGATTAATACAAACAGCCAAAGCGCCGATCACGCGATTGCATTTAAAAAGATATGAGACGCAGTGGAATGGAATAAAACCCCAGACGTGTTTTCTCAAAGCTGAACCTCTTTTAACTTTGCATGGCGTTCTATTCAACTCTTGTGCGAGACGCGAGTGTTCAGTCGTAGTTGTGCGTCTCAAGAATGCGCCGAATATGCATCTGTGTGAACGGCTTGGTTTGTGTTTTAACTTAATATCTTCTCCGCATTGAGCTTCTATAGTTCTCTAATATTTTGAATGAATAATGCAGCAGCGGCGCATCTTGTGGGTTCAACTGGATATAAACCAACAAAAACATTCAAATACAACATGACACTTACATCTCGTGCGCCGCTGATAAGCTCCCTGACGCACACCTAACATTCAAATACACCGTTTTTGCATTCGAATGCGAATTTTTCTTTTTAATTCGATTAATATTGCTTTTTTTGATTCCCAGTCTCTCATTTCAGCATGTGTTTGTGTTCTGTCGGCCGCTTGTCACTCACAACACGCGCCTTAAAATGAAAAAAAAAAAAAGCGTGAAACTGTCGTGCGATATATCTAACATTTGTTTCTATCATTATCGATGATGGTGTACCGTCGATAAATACTGTTTTATCGCCCAGGCCTACGTTAGAATAAACAGCTGATCATGCAGGCTATGAAAACATTGAGGCAGCGTGTACAGATTTCAGAAGCCTGGTAATATATTTATATTATCAATTAATGGAGTAATATAGCACCATAGCTTATGAACAGCTGGCACGATTCGCGGAGCCTGTTTGATCGCGGTCCAGCCGTGAGAAACGATCACTGGCCCCGCTGCCATTAAATGCTCCATATATTCCTCTCACCTTTTCTTCAGCCCCTTCACACAGTAATACCAGTAAATTGCTGTAAAATTACCAGAACGACTTTACCAGTAAATGCAAAAATGTGCTGTTCACACAGGCAACGACGTTTAGTCTTTTTACCGATAAAGCACTGTTCACACATCGGTTTCAAATTACCGGTAAATCCTGTGACGTCACTAACCGGAAATGAGCTCTAAACGACTGCGGCTCCCGGTGTTGTGTTTGTAATCATGGAGGGGTAAACGCGGTCTGTGTTTTTGTTGATGTTTTCATTTTTGTGTGAAGCGTTCTTATTCATGCAGCACTTTTGGCCCACAGACATCGTATTAGACGAGTTCAAACCGAACTACACGGCGCGGAGGAAACGTGTCATCTGCGTCAGAATGTCATGATTGGCTCAGAGTCGACGTGCGATCTGAACTCATGCATGCTCATACCGTAATCTCATTCTGCGTTCACATAGAGCACATTACCGTAACTTACTGGTAATGTTACAGCTTCCCATACTGGTAAATTGGCGGGATGAATTTACCGGTGTTTTTGAAACGGTCCTGTTCCCACATGATCTCTTACCGGTAATTTACCAGTAGAGTGTGTATGTGTGAGAGCTGCTGTCTGACCTCCACCCTCACACCCTGCTCAATGCGCTTTCTTTTCATTTGTGTTTCTCATAAACACCTCTCTGAGACCTGATGACACACCCACTGCTTCTGTCTTCGTTCAGTCAGCCACTTATCATAATTGTAGGCACACTTTATTTCATTTAAACCTCCTCAACTGTAATCTTAAAGTTAATACCTAATTGAGATTTAATTATATTTATATCGAGCACTTCATACACAGTGCTTTACACAAAAGGAATGAATCTGTTTAATATAAAGTGGGTTCGTGTTGTTGTCTGCTTTTGAAATGCAGTAAATGAGGTGACCTAATCTTTTCAAAAACAGCAACAACAGTGATTTCTAAAATGGCTCAAAAGCAGGTTTCTCTCTGCAGGACTCGCAGCAGCCGTCACCGTTAGCGCTGTTGGCTGCCACCTGCAGTTGGATTGAAGAAGACGAAGCGGTAGATCAGCAGTCAGGGCCAAGCCAGACCCAGGACAATCTGTCCCACACCACCAACGGCTGGCACGTGACCCCCGCAGGAGCTCCGGTGTGCACCAGCTCCGTACAGCTTCCCATACTGGTAAATTGGCGGGATGAATTTACCAGTTCTGTTGTTTGTTTTTGAAACGGTCCTGTTCCCACATGATCTCTTACCGGTAATTTACCAGTAGAGTGTGTATGTGTGAGAGCTGCTGTCTGACCTCCACCCTCACACCCTGCTCAATGCGCTTTCTTTTCATTTGTGTTTCTCATAAACACCTCTCTGAGACCTGATGACACACCCACTGCTTCTGTCTTCGTTCAGTCAGCCACTTATCATAATTGTAGGCACACTTTATTTCATTTAAACCTCCTCAACTGTAATCTTAAAGTTAATACCTAATTGAGATTTAATTATATTTATATCGAGCACTTCATACACAGTGCTTTACACAAAAGGAATGAATCTGTTTAATATAAAGTGGGTTCGTGTTGTTGTCTGCTTTTGAAATGCAGTAAATGAGGTGACCTAATCTTTTCAAAAACAGCAACAACAGTGATTTCTAAAATGGCTCAAAAGCAGGTTTCTCTCTGCAGGACTCGCAGCAGCCGTCACCGTTAGCGCTGTTGGCTGCCACCTGCAGTTGGATTGAAGAAGACGAAGCGGTAGATCAGCAGTCAGGGCCAAGCCAGACCCAGGACAATCTGTCCCACACCACCAACGGCTGGCACGTGACCCCCGCAGGAGCTCCGGTGTGCACCAGCTCCGGCTCCTCTCACACCACCGCCTCGGAGCACAGCAGCAGGCCGCCGGCCTCCGTGGGACAGCAGCAGTACGTGATGGCGTCCTCACAGAACCCACAGAGTCAGCAGGTGCTCGCCACCCTCTCTGGGGTGATGCCTAGTATCCAGTATCAGGTGATCCCGCAGTTTCAGACCGTAGATGCACAGCAGCTGCAGTTCACTCAGGACTGGTCAGCCGCAGCAGCGGGGCAGTTTCAGCTGGTGTCCTCTCCCAGCGGTAACCAGCAGCTCATCGCTGCCCCCACCAACCCAGCTGCTGGCAACATCTTAACCGTGCCGGGCCTTTTCCAGCAAGCAGTCCCTCTGCAGAACATCAGTCTGGGCGGGACAGTGCTGCCCAATCAGGCGCAGTTCCTCACCAACGTGCCACTGAATGCTAACCTCACCCTTCTCCCGGTGGGCTCTGCTGCCGCTGCTGGACCCGTGAGCGACGCAAGCGCCGGAGGAACCGTAGGAACTGCTCTGCAGCTGCTCCAGAGCACGGCGTGTACCACTGCAGCGGAGTACTGCACTACTACCAGCACACAGACGGCTGCTTCACAGAGTGGCCATGGAGAGACTGGAAAGCCCTTGCAGAACATGTCTGGAGCGTCTGATAATAGAGACGGACAGATGCAGTGTCAAGCTCAGATTCTCCTGCAGAGCGTCCAGCCCGGCTCCGTCTCAGCCAGCGGTCAGGTGTTCTCCACACAGAGCCTGTCTCAGGACGGAGTGCAGAACCTTCAGATCCAGACCATCTCCAGCGGCAGCCCCATCCTGATCCGCACCGTCGGTCCGAACGGCCAGATCAGCTGGCAGACGCTTCAGCTGCAGAGCCCCGCTAGCACCCAGATCACGCCGGGAACCGTGCAGCTCGCGGGCCTGCAGACCATCAACCTGAACACGCTGGGAAACACCGTTCCCATCACCATCGCCAACACAGCAGGTGAGTCTGCTCTGATCTGCTGAAGCTGTGCTCCGCTCGTTTCAGGACAGCAGAGTGGCAAGAAATAGCTCTTACAAGTACAGCTACACATCTCTTAGCACTTAGTTGATGTTCTTTACGTCTGTGGCTGTCTATTATAATGAAAAAGTGGCAAATGCGAGGCCAGCTGTGAAGTGTAGAAACAGCGAGGGGAAAAAAGACATTTCTGGTGTCAGCCGAAACAGTGATGTTTAATTTCATTTTGATAAACCAATATTGATTCTTAAATCCCAAGATCAGTCATTTAGTTTAGCTTTGTGCTTTTTTTGTCTGATAAAGGCAATGGGACAGAACATTTCTGTTTGCCATTTCTGCATGCCTTCAGCATGCAATAAACAAATTTTTATATGTTTGCGAGTACAGATAGTGGGACTTGTTTTGTATATGCTATTATACCTTTGAAATGAAACAAATAATCTGTTGCTGTTCCCTCGGGTCCCTCGCTTTGGGCAGTTTAGTTATCTCTGGCTACTTTTCCAAGCTGCTTGAGTGTGTGATGGTCCAGCTGTTTGTTCTGCAGGAGATGTGAGCGGTCTGGAGGAGAATGTGGAGAGCAGCCCGACAGCTGTCAGCAGACGCTCGCGCAGGGAAGCCTGCACCTGCCCCTACTGCAAACACGGAGAGGGACGGTACGCCTGCAACTACACTGCACTCACGTTACTTCACACATTTGCCACTAAAAATAGATGTGTGCGATCTGGAAAATGTATTTAGGAGCATGAGTGCAAATAAAATGTATTTAACATCCTAACGTACATGGTAGCCTATTACAAATGTATTAATTTCCTCAATTTATTTATGGAAAAACAGCGATACAGCCTCATATGATTACTGAACTTTATAAGGCGACGCACAGATGAGAAGGCAGAACTGAATGAAAACACACATTCAGCACTAGAGGGCGCTGCGGAGACAGAAATGCAGCCGTTACTCCGGCAACCCTGTAAACAAAGCAGCAGCCGTTACCCCGGCAACCCTGTAAACAAAGCAGCAGCCGTTACCCCGGCAACCCTGTAAACAGCAGTGCTACTTTGTTTCAAACAGTCATTTACATGTTTATATTTGTTTTAGTCTTCAGCATAGCCCCAAATAATTCATACTTAAAGGGATAGTTCACCCAAAAATGAAAATGTGATGTTTATCTGTTTACCCTCGGGGCATCCAAGATGCAGGTGACTTTGTTTCTTCAGTAGAACACAAATTATGATTTTTAAGTCCAGCCGTTGCAGTCAGTCAGTCGTATAATGCATGGCAATGGTAACAAAAACAAAGTCACCTACATCTTGGATGCCCCGGGGGTAAGCAGATAAACATCACATTTTCATTTTTGGGTGAACTATCCCTTTAAAGACTTAATAAGCTATTTATTTTCAACCTTACACTTTTTAAATTTTTATTTTAATCTAACCTAAAACATGGCCTACCTATATATTGACTGATTCGTTATTATTGTTCGGTAACACTTAACAGGTTCCATTAACATTAGTAAACTACATTAGTTAACATGAAATAGCAATGACTGCATTTGTTAATCTTAATGTTAATTTCAACTTAGTAATACATTATAAAATCAAAAGTAAAACAGCCATATCACCCTGCAGCCCAAGACTGGTGGCCCACTGAAGCTGAGCAGGGCTGAGCTGGTCAGTACCTGGATGAGAGACCTCCTGGAAAACTAGGTTGCTGCTGGAAGAGGTGTTAGTGAGGCCAGCAGGGGGTGCTCACCCTGTGGTCTGTGTGGGTCCTAACGCCCCAGTATAGTGATGGGGACACTATACTGTCAACAAGCACCGTCCTTCGGATGAGACGTTAAACCGAGGTCCTGACTCTCTGTGGTCATTATAAACCCCATGGCACTTCGGGTAAAGAGTAGGGGTGTAACCCCGGTGTCCTGGACACATTCCCTCCACCGGCCCTTGTCTGTCATGGCCTCCTAATAATCCCCATCCACTGGATTGGCTCTATCTCTCTCCTCTCCAGCTGTAGCTGGTGAGCTGTGGCTGGATCTGCTGGTGTTTGAGGAGAGACCCCCCACATGACTGTGAAGCGCTTTGGCAGCAATACACTATAAAGCGCTATATAAATGCATCATTCATTCATTCATTCAAAAGTTGTGTCTGCTAATATTATTTAATGGACCAAACATGAACTAACAATAAATAGTTGTATTTTTATTAGTGTTGGACAATGATTAATTGCATCCAAAATAAAAGGTTTACATAATATTACATAATATTGTACATAATATAGTATGTACTGTGTATATTTATGTGTATATGTAAATACACCCACATACATGTATACATTTCAGTAAAATATATTATGTTTATATATTAAATATATTTATAATATAAATCTATACATGTAAATAATTACAAAATATATACTGTATGTGTATTTATATATATATACATAATAAATATACACAGTACACACTAGGGGTGGAACGGTTCAACTTACTCACGGTTCGGCTCGTATCATGGTTTTAGAGTCACGGTTTCGGTATGTGCTATGTTTAGGCAAAAACTATACTGTTTTATTAAATAAAAATAAAGAAAATAAGAATAATCTAAGTACAAGCAAAGGCATAAATAAATACAAAAGAGTAAAGATACAAATAAAATAAACAGTGCTTTTCAGGTTTTTTTAGGTAGGTCTAACATACCTAAACACAACAGCACTTATGTCTTATTTATCTTTTCCTTTTTATTCGAAACATTCCCAAACGCATTAACTGAATTATGAAATATCTTGATTCTCATCTTTATAGATTATGTTGATCTATAGTGGGCGATGGTCAAAGTAGCCTAGTAATGTAATCTATTAACTATGCATAAAAACCTGCTGTTTACTTAATTAACAGATATGGATGAGTTTATATTTAATGTGAATTTAACATTGAAAGTTAGGCTACTAATCATAACACTTTTGTAGTACAGAAAGAGAGCAAAGAACATCTACACTGACAGTCTAGTTCAAGCACTCTCAAAAACTCCCATTAAAAGCACTGAAGCTGTTTACACTATTAAATTAATATCTTACAGATTCGTACACACTTCTGCGGTTTGTTCCTGACGAGAGAATGCGAGCGAGTGAAGAAAACACCGGTGTGTCAGCGATGACTCATCTGAACGCCTCTGATTGGTCACTGCACTCATAAGCTCAACAGCATCGCGTGTGATTGGTTAATGCGCAGCGCTGTACAAACGCGTCTGGCTCCGGCTCAGCGCCAGCCAGCGAACGCAGAATTTAGCAGCTGATGATATGACGCACTGAACGATATAATCACTCCGGTGTGATTGTATTAAATATAGAAAATATTAATCGGCTATTTTTTGTCTTTTGGAAGCTGCACTCAAAATCCACTTTCTGAGTGAGCACGTGCCCCTCACTCTGAATAGGCATGACGCCTCTGTATAGGATAGACGGGCATTTTGACATAATTTTTGTGTGAATTTGTCCATTTAAACACAATACTTCAGAGAAAGCTTAATATTTGCGTGGGTTTACTTCGGATGAGCGCACGCACAAATCTTCTCACTCTGGCTCTTAAATGTTTAAACTGGCAAAGCTTACATGAGTTTAGTTTAAACACAGATATGACCTGTGCTCGCGCTATCCGCAGCCGGTGATGACGGAATAAATGCTCATATTCCAGCATACAGCACTCGCATTGAACAAGAGAGAATGGTTTGTCCACGGGTTTTCCCATCGCTGTTGTTGTAATGCATTGGGAAGCCAGAATGCGCATCCATCAACAGAAACATACAATAGCCGAACCCTGTTTGTTTTACGTGTTATTTATAGCAAACTATATTACAGATGCGTTGTCAGATTTAAGTTGAACCGCGGTCCTAGCGCGTGCTGCACCGTGTGTGGAGAACCGTAGGGTTCGATTGTTTTTCCTCGATCCGTTCCACCCCTAATAAATACAGTATATAGCATATATTATGTAAACAAAAACTTTTATTTTGGATGCGATTAATTGTTGTCCAGCACTCATTTTTAACAGTTTTTTTTCTCACTAAATTATATATTGTGATAAAACCATATACTGTGATAAAAGCTTCAATGACTTTGTGAAAATTTGATGTACATACAATTTAATAGGACTATAAATAATTGCATAATAACCTATTAAATAGTCTGAAGCAAAATTATTTAAAAACCTTGAGTACTTTCTGTATTCTGATAAATTAAATAATTGTGTTTGTAAATGTCTCCTTATTTCCCCTTATTAAGCTAAAACAAAAATGTGTCTTATGCATTGCGCCCCTAAATTTGTTTAATGTGCTCCTAACTTAGGGGCACGTCCCTCTGAGTGTGCGGCTCAGACGAATGTTCAAGTCTCCGCTGCGGCTCAGCAGTCACTGCAACCGTGCTGTCATTTATTACCACAGCCAAAACTAGTAGCATCATTTCAAACACTATTAAAGGCCAATCAACAGTCAGGAATGGAATAAGAACGAATACACAGATTACATTATGATCAGCTTCACCCCTGATGTGTGAGGAGTCTCTGGCAGGTTATTTTAACGAGATAAGCCCTCGATGAGCAGCTGTAAACCAGTCATCTGTCAGACAGACTGCAGTCTACCAGTCCAGTTCTCACTGCTTTCAATACTGTTCTCCGGTCATTCACTGCCTGGTCAACTGAGAGAAAGGCTGGATCATGATTTTTCAGCAGAACTACAGCAGACCATGAGTGTATATTCACACTGCTGTTTGTCTTATCAAACGGGTGATCTTATCTAGTTCTGCCTGAATGCAGGATCAGTCCACAAAGATCGACTTTGGATTCAGCATGATATCATAAATCATACCGTGCTTGCGCGGAGCCTGGCTTCTCCCAAGGTTTAGTTTGGCTTAGTTGGTCTAGAAGACACTTCATCTTCAGAAAATATTAGCAGTCTAACAGCACAGACACTACTGATGAGAAGCAAACTGGAGCCGAGCTGAATAATGCCACTCGTGTCTGCTGTAGAGCTGCTTTCTAGCGGAGAGTGAAGTCATGTCATCACTGCTGTCTCCTGGTATTACTGTGAAGCTGCTGTCTTATAAGTGAATGAGATTTGATTGTGCTTTATGCCTTACCTGCAGCTGAGCTCTACATGTGTTTCTCAATGTGTCGTCCTGTTACAGCAGTGACCCCAGTAAGAAGAAGCAGCACATCTGTCATCTTCCCGGCTGTGGGAAGGTGTATGGGAAGACGTCTCACCTGCGGGCACACCTGCGCTGGCACACGGGAGAGAGACCCTTCATGTGCTCCTGGTCCTTCTGCGGGAAACGCTTCACTCGCTCCGATGAGCTGCAGCGGCACAAGAGGACACACACAGGTGAGCTTCACACGCTTGCAGAGCTCGCAGAGAGAGCGTGTGTGTGTGTGTGAGTGTGTGAGTGTGTGAGTGTGTGTGTGAGTGTCTGA
>NW_015637131.1:55295-56457 GCF_001515625.1 Sinocyclocheilus rhinocerous
AAAATCTAGCCCTTAACACATATGAACGCATACTTTATAAAACGATCATGTTGCTGTTTTCATTTAAAAATTTAATATAAAACATATTACAGTGCATGTGGCATACCATATCAGAGTGATTGACAGAGATACAGTAGAAACATTGTGTGGTTTTGTATTAAATATTGTTTTGTATTAAATAATGACCCAGATCGTTAAATACTTTTATTAGCCTTAGAGTAAGGGAAGCACAATATTTATTTAAAATATTTTTAATGTTCATTAATTTTATCCATCGTTTTTGTGTGGCTCTTTTTTTAAAGTATCGGTTTAGGCACCGTTGAGGCACCGGTACCGTTTTAAAAGTATCGATTTGGCACCGGTATCGTAAAAAACCCAATCGATACCCAACCCTACTTGTTACCTGAGGAGTCTGAAATTACCAGCAAGTCAGCTGGATATATATTTTTGTATGATCTGCATATGCCATAATTGTTGATTTTAATAAGTTCTAATATAAACTCGAGCTTGTTTGTCAGTGTTGTCAAGCAGCAGGCAGCTTTACTCATGTGTCTGAAAGCATGAAGCTGATGAAGACAAACAGCACCAGCAATCACAGAATCACAACGTCACGCTTCAGTTTACAGACCAGCTCTCACTAGTACAGGGCTCGACGCTTACTTTTCTTTTTAGGAGCACTTGTGCTCCTAACTTAAAAAATTTAGGAGCACGTTCAAAATTTTAGGAGCACCTTCTAAACAATTATCCAAAATGTTATCAAAAAGTAGCCTTCCCATTACGAGGTGATATTTGACTCCTCTAACTTTATTAAAAGTATGTCATCTTTTGTCAAATTCTTAAAAAAAATTTATTTTATAAGCTTTTTAAAAATTTTAATTAAAACGACAGAATAAGAACAAGTAGAATAAGAAATATAAGTTACCAATCAAATTAAATCAGTATTAACAAAATTAATTTGTAGAGGTGGCACAGAAGAACACAAAAGTGGCTTGGTGTACTTTCAGACATTTAATGAGGCTCAGAAGTGGAATGAGTGCAATTAAATCCATAAATTCATGATGATATTAATGTTTTAAATATAAAATTTTGAATATAGAAATATGAAATGATTTAAATAACTGAAAAGATACTTTAAAAATGAAACAAACTGCCAGCAGGCGGC
>NW_015637131.1:64357-65868 GCF_001515625.1 Sinocyclocheilus rhinocerous
AAAATCTAGCCCTTAACACATATGAACGCATACTTTATAAAACGATCATGTTGCTGTTTTCATTTAAAAATTTAATATAAAACATATTACAGTGCATGTGGCATACCATATCAGAGTGATTGACAGAGATACAGTAGAAACATTGTGTGGTTTTGTATTAAATATTGTTTTGTATTAAATAATGACCCAGATCGTTAAATACTTTTATTAGCCTTAGAGTAAGGGAAGCACAATATTTATTTAAAATATTTTTAATGTTCATTAATTTTATCCATCGTTTTTGTGTGGCTCTTTTTTTAAAGTATCGGTTTAGGCACCGTTGAGGCACCGGTACCGTTTTAAAAGTATCGATTTGGCACCGGTATCGTAAAAAACCCAATCGATACCCAACCCTACTTGTTACCTGAGGAGTCTGAAATTACCAGCAAGTCAGCTGGATATATATTTTTGTATGATCTGCATATGCCATAATTGTTGATTTTAATAAGTTCTAATATAAACTCGAGCTTGTTTGTCAGTGTTGTCAAGCAGCAGGCAGCTTTACTCATGTGTCTGAAAGCATGAAGCTGATGAAGACAAACAGCACCAGCAATCACAGAATCACAACGTCACGCTTCAGTTTACAGACCAGCTCTCACTAGTACAGGGCTCGACGCTTACTTTTCTTTTTAGGAGCACTTGTGCTCCTAACTTAAAAAATTTAGGAGCACGTTCAAAATTTTAGGAGCACCTTCTAAACAATTATCCAAAATGTTATCAAAAAGTAGCCTTCCCATTACGAGGTGATATTTGAGCATATTGGCTGTTTACTAGTACTTATAAAGCACATATTAATTAATGCCTTATTCTGCATGATTATATTTTAGATCCCATTATCCACTCCATACCTAAACGTAACAACTACCTTACTAACTATTAATGGGACGTTGGCTTTCAGTGCTATCAGGCTAAAGTTAGCATTTTCCAAGATCTCCTACTGCACCTTTAACGTTCATCTGGGAAAACTCACTTGATTTGTAATGTAAATCATTTAAACCTATGCAGACACAGGAGAATACATCAACATTTCTAAATATGCGATTTATTGTACATCGCGATTTCAAAATAAAAGTTTCTGACTTTGCATGTGGCCAAATATTAAAATTAAATGGATTTAAAAGTTGAATCACATGAAACCTCACCAGGCCGTTGGCGCCCTCTGCAGGTATTTATTATAAATATAGGCATATTACATTATGTATTTAACAGTGTTGTTCAATAAAACCATGTACTTGATTTTGATACTTTATTTGAGGCCAATTATTACAGCCTCATTGTTACTTTATATATAAATATTGTCATATTAAAGCCTGTTTTTCCACTTAGTTCTATTTGTATTACTAAAAAATATCAGATTACTTGTCAAAATAATCAGTAGATTACTTGATTAGCAAAATAATCATTAGTTAAGCACTAGATTAGTTAAAACATTTCAAAATACAACTGCATTGTTTTACTTTTTGTGATTAAAA
>NW_015637131.1:65956-70218 GCF_001515625.1 Sinocyclocheilus rhinocerous
CCACCATAATCTGTAGTCTGAGCTTGTCAAGGGCTAATGGCAATGGCAGATACATTACTGGTTAGTTTCAAGGAAAATCATTTTCTTTTTTTGTTTGCCAAATAACCCTGTGTATGTGTCTGCCCCCGCAACCCCTGGAAAAAAGTTCAGGCTCAGGATTATTTTTTTCTTTAACCCCTGTAATAGTTAAACATATAGACCAATTATAGGTTTGTAAACATTCAGGATGCGCGCGCATCACCGCTGTGCGCGCGCAGCTGCAAGTGACGTACCGGTGACGTCTACTCTGAATTGGTCTACAGTTTTACAAATCTGTATAACGATTTGGATATTATAAAGTATGCCTGTCTGTAATTTGCAATGGTTTGAAATGTGATTTAAGGCCCATTAAAAAGCTTGATTTGAAAAGACATTGTTTAGTGCAAATTGTAATTGCAGAATGTATAATAAATACACATAAACTAAAAAGACAAGTGTTGCATCACTCAGGTTGTTTTAATTTAGTTAACGGAGTAATTAATATTAAATCAGTGCACTAAATTAAATAATATATATTAGCTTGTGAATACCTGCAGCGATAGAGACTACAAATACTATTTTAAGAGTAATTATACCATTAATTACTGAGTAATATTAATTAACATGTAACTACCGTACTGTCAGGATCAGGCTTTAGTTGTTGAGTGTAATTATGCATAGTTTACTCTTAATACTATAGTAAGTGCATGTAAAGTGTGAGAAGGACATTATAAAATCAAGTGTTAGCAGGTGAAAATTAACAACCAAACTATTCCATTTCTGTTTATTTTCAGATGATTCAGTCAGCACTCACATAAAAACTTTATTGAAATATCAACAGTTAAATGGTGCTGGTAATTTTACCTGTAGTAATTTAGAAATAAAACTATTTTCTATCATATACAATCTCCCTTTTTCTTTTCCTCTCAGCTTTTTATTCTGATCTTCTAGGAGCAAACTAAGAGTGTTGTTTGTCTTTGTTTTATATGTCTTTAAATGTGAGATCTGTGGTAAGAGCGTCTGGAGAGCATCTCCTCACACGAGTTACAGAGCTCGTCTCAATGCTGTGATGCATGTGAAACATGAATTACTCTGACGGGGAAACCGTGAAAGGTGACGGTTGCTGTGAGAAACTGTTTAGTGTGGATTATATTTACAGTATATCTACTCATCTATGGAGATAGAATCGTTGCTTAATTCCAAATAAATAGATTATGATCCACTAATAAATGTAAAGAGATTAACAAACATTAAACACATTGACAAATAAATAGAATGAGATCCACAAATAAATCTTAAAGTTTCACAAACATGAATTAAATTCACTAATAAATAAAATGAGATTTGCAAATAAAAAACATATTCACAAATATATATTTATGTCACAACCACAACTTTGCCTGGCGTTTATTTGTGAATCGCGTCCTGTGCATTTGTGAATTGTGAAACATTTCTTGCGTCAAGACATGCTGACAATCCACAACTACATGACTCCACCCACCGTCTGCTCAAGCCAATCAGATAACAGACACATTTCGCTGTATTCGACATTTTTTGTTTAAAATATCAAAACATTATCTATGCATTTGTAACTGCAGGTTATGCATTAAACAGTGTGACATCTAAATGCCTCTTCAGATGCAGCTTCTGTGTTTCCTCTGCATTGCAAAGATTAATTTTGTTATTATATTTATACCATTTACTTGGTAACTAATTGGCAAATTATATGCAATAATTTGACTCAGAGATGATGCACACTTTAAGAAAAAATGGCTTTATAAATGTAAAAATGCTTATAAAAGGTAAATATATGTATTTAAGCTTATTGGTAGATTAATTTCTATCACGGCTGTGAACTGAGCACCACAGAACATCAAAAACCTCATACATGGTTAGATCCACATAGCAGCTCGTGTACATCGGCTTGACTGAGAAACTGGGACATGCTGTTGTGTGACGGCAATTTAACCTATTACACAAACAGATGTTCATTATGAGGTTGAGTTCAGTTATTTATTAGTCAGTTACTTATTGACGCTTTTATTTCCATATTGAATAACATGACGCTTCCATAACGCGTTTGAATCCAGTATAGCGTTGTTCCCATAGCCGTGATTTAAAGCTCTGTGGCTCTGGCCTTTTCAAAGGCACGTAACATATAATACTGTGGCTTGGTTGGCATGATACACAGTCTAATGGTCTAACGAAATCCAGTTTTAAACATCTTTTACTGTACCCATGTTATGACCCTTATATTACCTGTTTGAGCCAATGCAGATGAATGAAGTTATCTCAGGACGAGTCCGCCCTGCTACGATTGGTCAGCGAAGTGAGGCTGTTATCTGATTGGCTTGAGCAGACGGTGGGTGGAGTCATGTAGTTGTGGATTGTCAGCATGTCTTGACGCAAGAAATGTTTCACAATTCACAAATGCACAGGACGCGATTCACAAATGCGTGCAGCTATCTACAAACTCTCTTTACATTTATTAGTGGATCATAATCTATTTATTTGGAATTAAGCAACGATTCTATCTCCGTATCCATCGAAGGTTCTCTTTAACAGCGTGTTTGTGGGACATTGATCATGAGATGAACACTCGTATCACAACCAACTCCGTGCAGAGACTGTAAATATCAGATTCCCTGCAGTGCAGAGAGAGAAGGGGTCGTTTAAATATCACTTCTTTTTCAACTTACTACAAGGAGCTATGTGATGTGGACCTTTGAGTGATGCAGGTTTCTCAAATGTGAAGGTGATTTCTGAGTTGTGAAGCTGGTAAAGTCACGAGAAGCTTCAGGCAGGTGTGTGCTGGTCTGTTTGAACACATGCACTCAAACTGATCTGCGCTGGTCTGCTCACAGGTGAGAAGAGGTTCTCGTGCTCCGAGTGTCCCAAACGCTTCATGCGCAGCGACCACCTGTCCAAGCACATGAAGACGCACCTGAGTAAGACAGCATGTGCTGGTGTGAGCGCGGATCCACAGACTGCAGTACCTGCCAGCAGCATCAGAGTCCTGCACAGCGGCGTTTGAGTGAGTGCACTGCAGTTAAACCAGCTTTCACAGCTCGTCCTCCAGCCTGCCTGCTTCTGCAGCTCTTCATGTTTATTCTGAATCCCTCCGCTTTCTTTTGCCCTCTTTACTGATCCGCTGAGACTGTGATGAGCTCACCCAAACATCTCGACCTCAAGACATGAGAAATATATGTGTGACAGACTTCAGAAACTGTTTCAGAGACGAGCCATAATGCTTTCATCTATTAATCACAGTCAATGAGATTTGATGCTTTTTGTACATAAGTTATATTTTTTGTAAGTATGGAAAACTGCAAATTCTGAAATGACCTTTGTTTTGTGAATGTATGAATTATGCAGTCAACATTTGTATATTACGTCGATCTTCCGTAACATATTCCGTATTGCTTTAGTACTCTGTCTTGATGTACGTAACACATTTAAGATCCAGTAAACGCGTGCGGTCGCGTAATGCTAACTGTCCCAGGTTTCCTGGTCGCTGTGGTCTTAATATTTGGTTTAGAGGGAAAATGTTCACCGGTTCAAATACAGATGCCTTAAAGCCTTTATTTAGAGAGGACTCTTTTATGACCTCGAGTTCAAACCAAAGCTTTCCTTTACGTTAACTCAGGTGTGAAGCATTCATAATGATTAAATTAAGATGATCTTCAGAAAGACTCCTAGTGGTTCTCTGTTTTCTTCGTCTCTGTTTAAGCTGAGATCTCATGTTCATGAACCTGTGCCGCTACATGCTGTAAATCACATTGTTCAAAAGCATGCATTCAGGCCAGATCTTGCCGTATAACTACACTTACTATCTCTCAAATGTGGGTTTTCACCTTGACTTTTGGAAGAACATTTGCATCAAACCTGCTGACTGTGCAAACTTGTGCATTTGAGCAGCCAGTGCGGTCCAGTTCACCAGCAGATGAGTGTTGGGACGCAGTTCACCAGCAGATGAGTGTTGGGACGCAGTTCACCAGCAGATGAGTGTTGGGACGCAGTTCACCAGCAGATGAGTGTTGGGACGCAGTTCTCCTGCATGATGAAAGTGCTGTGTTTGGGTTGCTGTAGCTGTAGCTCAAACAGTGGAGAGAGAATGAACCTGACACCAGAGCATGGCTTTGATTCTCAGAAGAACTGCCTAATGTTGTCTACATTTTAAAACACATTAATTACTGAGCAAAAAAAAAAGAATCGCTCCCTGGAAACTACACTGTAAAAAAAAA
>NW_015637131.1:79738-83241 GCF_001515625.1 Sinocyclocheilus rhinocerous
AACTCTGTAATTTTATAATGAATAGGAATAGAATGTATATAGAATAGAAAATCAGCCTTAAAATCCACAAATCATGTAACCGTGCAATAAAAAATGTATTGCATTAAAAATGTTTTATTTTTATAAAGAAAAAATCAACCAATAAAGAGTGAGTGTATAAAGTATTCAGCCAATAAGAGAAACGCACCAGACAGACGCGTGTAATCACAAGAACGTATTGCAGAAATGTGGAAAGCAGTACTACAGTAGTCCAAAAGACCACGCGTTGCAGTCGCAGTCCTCTCTGGCGGAATATAATAGTTTAGTGACTGCCAAGATTTTGCAAGTAAGACCTGTTCCTGAATCAGCATATTTTATTGATCCTGTCTGAAAACATAGTCCCCTAAATCTAATTTAACCCTAAAATCAGAGGGAAATGAAGGTGGTGAATGTAGCACAGATGCACCTAACCCCAGCATAATGTGAAATCACCATTTGAACAATTAGTTAAATTTAACAACCTACAAATAAAAATAAATAGACACATTTGTAATCTTTCACTTAAAACAAATTATTTATTGTTTTCATAGTCGCAACGCTATTGGCTGTCTCGCAGTGTTGCTTTGAGCGTGATTGGTTAATCTGGCCGTCACTCAGGAATCTGGCCAATGACTAGTGAGCGCGCCGTTTTCCCGTAATCCCGGTTAAATGTGAAAATACGCTGTTGCAGTGTGTGCCGCTGGCTCTACACCGGCTTCGGTCGGTTCACTAGGAATTCATATTTTGAGCGAGTTTGGGATGTGGGATGACGATTGAGAACAAATACACGCGAATATGGACACAGACTTCTACCAGCAGCTAACAGACATGCAAACTGCAAAAGGTAAGTAACGTTTAGTACCTTATACAATGTTCTATAGTTACATTAAGATACAGTGCATTGAAGTGAGATGCTAATCACGATGTCCTACCAGTGTGTGTTACTGTGTTTTGTTAGTATGAGCTAATACAGTTAGCTGCGGCTGGGCGATGTATGACCATGTCGTGGCGATGGTATGAAGCGCAATATATAAACTCATATCACAGTACTACTTAAAGTTATTGACACTTTGATAAAGAAATGTGCATAAATGAGCAATAAATAGCAGGATGCGCGTGGTGATGAAATGAGTGAAGAACAATAGACACAAAGCTGCGCCTCACTTGAATGGTCAAATACAGACAGTCATCTCAAAATTCACTTGACTTAAACACACTCAACACACTCATACTTACTCAAAGTTGTTCTAAGGGCAGAAAGGAAAATGATTGGTTGAAAGATTCAACCAATTCAACCAATTCAGAGGCGGGGTCAAGACGTTTGGAAATTTGGAGGGAATCTACAGAGATACGTTATCGACTGCTCGTCGGAGATCGCATTTATTATAAGGTAAGTGAATTTACGATATATTTTATTAATATAAATCTAAAAATCACACACAAACAGCCTCCGAAGTTTACTAAGATAATTGGGGAACATTGAAAATGCACAAAACTAATAATCATCATCTAAATATCCGATCATATGCATTTTGATTCGACTGCTTCAGTTCACCGCACCAAAGCTGCTAATGGGATAACTGGGGTTGGGGTAAAACATGCTTTTCCAGTGCTAACATACCCCGCTGTCTGTGAAGCCGATATATGCGATCACATAACTCGTTCAAGCCTCCGCAACATTTCATCAGTCAAAATTATACATCTCCCGCCCTAGC
The DNA here is from genome assembly GCF_001515625.1 of Sinocyclocheilus rhinocerous. Taxonomy (NCBI): domain Eukaryota; kingdom Metazoa; phylum Chordata; class Actinopteri; order Cypriniformes; family Cyprinidae; genus Sinocyclocheilus; species Sinocyclocheilus rhinocerous. The sequence continues at coordinate 81,472 of NW_015637131.1, forward strand.
GCTGCGAGCAGGAGTAACAGTTACTCAATAGTTTCATATCGCTGTTATTTTTTGTCTACTACAGGTGCATCTCAATAAATTAGAATGTCGTGGAAAAGTTCATTTATTTAAGTAATTCAACTCAAATTGTGAAACTCGTGTATTAAATAAATTCAATGCACACAGACTGAAGTAGTTTAAGTCTTTGGTTCTTTTAATTGTGATGATTTTGGCTCACATTTAACAAAACCCACCAATTCACTATCTCAACAAATTAGAATATGGTGACATGCCAATCACCTAATCAACTCAAAACACCTGCAAAGGTTTCCCGAGCCTTCAAAATGGTCTTCAGTTTGGTTCACTAGGCTACAAAATCATGGGGAAGACTGCTGATCTGACAGTTGTCCAGAAGACAATCATTGACACCCTTCACAAGGAGGGTAAGCCACAAACATTCACTGCCAAAGAAGCTGGCTGTTCACAGAGTGCTGTATCCAAGCATGTCAACAGAAAGTTGAGTGGAAGGAAAAAGTGTGGAAGAAAAAGATGCACAACCAACCGAGAGAACCACAGCCTTATGAGGATTGTCAAGCAAAAGCGATTCAAGAATTTGAGTGAACTTCACAAAGAATGGACTGAGGCTGGGGTCAAGGCATCAAGAGCCACCACACACAGACGTGTCAAGGAATTTGGCTACAGTTGTCGTATTCCTCTTGTTAAGCCACTCCTGAACCACAGACAACGTCAGAGGCGTCTTACCTGGGCTAAGGAGAAGAAGAACTGGACTGTTGCCCAGTGGTCCAAAGTCCTCTTTTCAGATGAGAGCAAGTTTTGTATTTCATTTGGAAACCAAGGTCCTAGAGTCTGGAGGAAAGGTGGAGAAGCCCATAGCCCAAGTTGCTTGAAGTCCAGTGTTAAGTTTCCACAGTCTGTGATGATTTGGGGTGCAATGTCATCTGCTGGTGTTGGTCCATTGTGTTTTTTGAAAACCAACGTCACTGCACCCGTTTACCAAGAAATTTTGGAGCACTTCATGCTTCCTTCTGCTGACCAGCTTTTTGAAGATGCTGATTTCATTTTCCAGCAGGATTTGGCACCTGCCCACACTGCCAAAAGCACCAAAAGTTGGTTAAATGACCATGGTATTGGTGTGCTTGACTGGCCAGCAAACTCACCAGACCTGAACCCCATAGAGAATCTATGGGGTACTGTCAAGAGGAAAATGAGAAACAAGAGACCAAAAAAATGCAGATGAGCTGAAGGCCACTGTCAAAGAAACCTGGGCTTCCATACCACCTCAGCAGCGCCACAAACTGATCACCTCCATGCCACGCCGAACTGAGGCAGTAATTAAAGCAAAAGGAGCCCCTACCAAGTATTGAGCACATGTACAGTAAATGAACATACTTTCCAGAAGGCCAACAATTCACTAAAAATGTTTTTTTATTGGTCTTATGAAGTATTCAAATTTGTTGAGATAGTGAATTGGTGGGTTTTTGTTAAATATGAGCCAAAATCATCACAATTAAAAGAACCAAAGACTTAAACTACTTCAGTCTGTGTGCACTGAATTTATTTAATACACGAGTTTCACAATTTCAGTTGAATTACTGAAATAAATGAACTTTTCCACGACATTCTAATTTATTGAGATGCACCTGTACAAGATCAGACAGAGGGTGAGTTATGACAGAATGTCCTGAACTTACAATAGTGGAATTGCTGAAAGAAACTAAACAAACAACACCAACAAACAAACAGCAACAAAAAAACGCCACCATAAAATAA
>NW_015637131.1:90316-93247 GCF_001515625.1 Sinocyclocheilus rhinocerous
GATTATACATCTCAATGTCCTACCAGTGTGTGTTACTGTGTTTTGTTAGTATGAGCTAATACTGTTAGCCGCGGCTGGGCGATATATGACCATGTCGTGGCGATGATATGAAGCGCAATATATAAACTCATAGCACAGTACTACTTAAAGTTATTGATAAAGAAATGTGCATGAATGAGGAATAAATAGCAGGCTGCGCGTGGTGATGAAATGAGTGAAGAACAATAGACACAGAAAGCCGCGCCTCAGTTGAATGGTGAAATACAGACAGCCATCTCAAAATTCACTTGACTTAAACACAGTCGCTACCCAGTCAGCAAATCTCCTTTGGCGCGGATCTGGATCATATCAACAGCTAAAGTGTGGCCCAGATTAGTTCGTGTTTGCCGGCCCAAAACTGGTCCACATCTTTTTAGCCAGAACTGAACCTAAACAGTGCCATAACCCAACCCAGAGTGAGCCAAATAATAAAAACAGATGTGGCTGATATATGGACCTTATATGGTATTCTTATATGGCTGAGTTCTGTAAAGGGCTGACGGCCCTTATGTGGCCCACATGTGGCTGATAAACCAAATGCCATTATTTAACCATATTTACACCACACATATATTTTTTATTTAAAATACCCATTACACAATAAATCTTAAACACAAAAATGGATTCACACTCATTTTTAAAAAAATGTTTATAGTAGAATTTTAATAACAGAATTACAATACAGAACATAAAAGAAGTTGAGTGTGCCATAGCCAAGCCACATATGGCTCTCAGTTGTGTGCTATCATCCGGGCCATATACCTCAAAATAATTGTCATCCAAAAGAAAATTCCCTCCAATTCTAAATCCATGGCAAAACATATACGGTTAAAGTGTGGCCCATATGTGCTCAGCCATGCCATACCTAGGCCAAATGTGACAGCTATCAGCCACATTTGGCCCAAACATTCTTGCTATCTGGGTAATGTCTGGACATTATCATCAGAAGAACTGATGCTTCTAGAAACCTCCTGCAAAGCTACAGTGCTGTTAAAAGTTTTAGGCACTTTAAGCTGTAAAATGAGGATGCTGTCAAAAATAATGTCATAAACAGGTTTTCTTGATCAGTTAACTTCTATGAACTAAATGAAATCAACATTTGGTGCGAGCATCTTTGTGTTTAAAGCAGCTTTTGCCCTCGGTGCACTTGAGCAGAGTTTCTCAGGAGCTTTGCAGGAGGTTTCTTGAAGCGTCTCGGAGACACAGTTCTTCTGGATTGAGTCTGTCTCAGTTTGTTCTGTTTCTTCATGTGACTCCAGACAGACTGATGATGATCAGATCTCTGTGTGCAGCACTAACATCTCAATGCATTATTACAATTAATGGCTAAATGAATGTTTGGAAATGTAAACTGATATTTCCACAGGAGTCAGTAGAATATTGTGGATTAATATAAAACTTATGTGGAAAACACAAGATACAAAGCTATCAGCAAACAGCACAAATATTTTCTTTCTCTCAAAGGTAAAATTGGCCTCATCATGAGAGTAACCCTAACTGATAAGATAGAAATGCAATGTTTAGTTATTATTCCTCCTGGGGGCTCTGAAGAACTGTTTATGAAGAATTCATTGATAATAAATTTACATCTGAATAATAAAACTCTTTTAGAATCAATCTTTTAGATATATCGGTTTTGTATTTCTTCAGTTTTAAAGGACAAGTTCACTTCCAGAATGAATATTTCCTGATAATGTAATCCAAGATGTTCATGTCTTTCTTTCTTCGGTCAAAAAGGAATTAACGTTTTTGAGGAAAACATTCCAGGATTTTTCTCCATAAAGTGCACTTCAATGGGACCAATGGAAAGTCCAAATTTCAGTTTCAGTGCAGCTTCAAAGGGCTTTACACGATCCCAGCCGAGGAATAAGGGTCGCTGGGAACTTCTAAAGCCCTTTAAAGCTGCATTGAAACTGAAATTTGGACCTTTAATTTGAATTTTAAGTTTTTGTTTGGCAGCCGTAGCTACCAGTCATTTACCATTTTTTTACGAGTTTTTTTTTTTACAGTGTACTGCAGTAAGCTAACTGGCGCTAAAATCACAAGAAAGATGCAGACGGACAAGACCGGCGTTAGTGGTGCAGACCCAGCTGAGAACTAAACCCCGTCGTATTCTGCTGAAGTTGAACTGGAAGGAAATGAAGTGAACCCCTGGCCATATGTATGCTCTATTATGCAGTGTAAGCTGTGTTTGCCTAGGCCTGGGGAGACCAAACTAGCAGCTTATAAAATCTCGACATCAACCCTCCGCAAGCATGTAGAGTTAAGCTAAATACTTGCATTGTTGCATTGGTATTTATATCATTTCATATAGTAAATCAATATCACACGAAGAGTGCTGGTTTTTTCTCCAAAAAACAGCATGATTACATACAGATTTTTTTTTACAACAGTTCAATAAACAAGAAGTTAATTAAGAGACTTGCGTTTTAGACACCATATTGCCTGTTTTTGCTCTATTTCTCCAACAGAAATAACTCCAAACACAGCCACAGCACAGTTTTGCGTCTCTGAGCAATGACAGTGTTTCGTTCCTGAATGAATCGGGACATTCTAAAACACTTAACATGGCTTAACGTACGTAAACAACGACCAGGGAAACCCACATTTCTGTCAAACCTTACTTGTAATAAACACTAACTACTGTCAAAAGAACGAGCCCTTACTCTTACTCCGTGTAAAGAGACATCACCCTCACAATGAGTCTCTTCACTGCTCTTCGTGTCTTTGTGAAAAGTGCCAGTTCCCTAGTATGATTACATCACATTTTGTTGGTGTAATCTGTAGATTGCTCCTGCTGACTATATCCAGCCTCTTACGAAGACTTCAGATGACCCAACACCTGTGAAGAGATGAAGGAATGAGTAGGGTGGGCGTCATCTCTTCACAGGT
>NW_015637131.1:93456-97993 GCF_001515625.1 Sinocyclocheilus rhinocerous
AAAATATGTTAACAAGGCAGGTAAGGATAGCTGACCACATTAATCCTCAAATATTAGCGGATTTTATCTTTTAAAAACAACACTGATATAACTACATATATATACTACGTATACATTATTTTATAAATAATGTAAATAAATTATTTTATGGTCTACTACAGTGGTTCCCAAACCTGTCCTGGAGGCCCCCGGGCCCTGCACCTTATCTAACACCTGATTCCACTCATCAGCTCGTTAGTGGAGACTGCAAGAACTAAATTGGGTGTGTCTGATTAGGGAGACATGCAAAATGTGCAGAGCTGGGGGTCCTCCAGGACAGGTTTGGGAACACTGGTCTACTAATTACCAAAAATCACAGTTCTGTCTCTCCAACTCAATGTATTTCACTTGCCCGCTATGAACTTCCTGGAACTATTTGAGGTCTACGTGAACCACGTGACGATCGAGCGTTTTGGACTTCCGTTGACGCAACTCTCTCTTTTCATTTTTTGTATTTCACTTGCCCGCTATGAACTTCCTGGAACTATTTGAGGTCTACGTGAACCACGTGACGATCGAGCGTTTTGGACTTCCGTTGACGCAACTCTCTCTTTTCATTTTTTTATTTTTTTCAAATGAGTATTCAACACTTTATGTCTTATACATCAAAACATTATTTCTGCATTTGTAACTGCAGGTTAAATGCATTCATGTCCTGCATTAAACAGTGAGTAAACACATCTAAATGCCACTTCAGACGCAGCTTTTGTGTTTCCTCTGCATTGCAAAGATGAATTTTGTTGATACTGATTTAATTTGCCTGGTAACAGCCCAAATGTCTTATTATTCTAAATAACTGATTCCTTTAATTAAAAACAACTGGTTTGAGATGTATAGGCATATCCCGGGGGAGTCAAACTCATCTCTGCAGAGTTTAGTTCCTGCTCCAACACGCACCATGTAGTTCTCAAATAAGCCTAAATGATTAGATTAGCTGGATCAGATGTATTTAATTAGGTTATATGTAAACTGTGCAGGGCTGAGTTTGACACCCTTGGCCTCTCCCATTTTTGCCTCCTCCCACTGTTAAAATGTAACAAAGTAATTTTTACTCCGAGTACATTTTAAACAAGCTACTTTTACTTGAGTAGATTTTTAAACTGGTACTTGTACTTAAGTAAAATGTCATTAATGTAATGGTCCTTTTACTTGAGCAGAATATTGTCGTACTCTTTCCACCTCTGTTGATAGGGCAGTGAGGCAGAAACGATGTGTTTAGGCACAAAGCTCCGATTCATGCATCTTGATGTGTATCCACTTCAGGGCCCTGATCAGATGGGAGACTGGCGCGGAGTCTGAAAGTGTAGTCGATTAAGTACTTGAAACTGTCTTAAAGGGGTCATAGGATGCTCATTTTACACAAGTTGATATGATTCTTTAGGGTCTTAATGAAAAGTCTATAACATACTTTGGTTAAAATTTCTCAATGGTAGTGTAAAAAACACCCTTTTTACCGTCAAAATCAGCTCTGTTTTCAGTACGCCGTTCTAGTCCATGTTGCTTTAAATGCTAATGAGCTCTGCTGGCCCCGCCCCTCTCTTCTGTGAGCAGACTGTAAACTTCAGCTGCGAAACTGGCTAACTAGCACATATTAGGAAAGGCCATTTGCAAAGATTCATTAAAAAAAACCTTATACTCACTTCTTCTGTAGAACAACATGCCATTAATCATTCACAGGAACGTCTGCGGTTTCTCCGTGTGTTTAGTGTTCACGCAGGCGCTTTAAAACACAATATTCACTTCATGTATATCTCACTTCTAACCCTATCAGCAGTGTTTACTGGGATGTTCCTAAAACAGGGAAATACAACGTGTGTTATATGTTAAAATGACTAGAGAACACTTTAAAACATCCCTCGATGTTCATTAATGACGTCACTGAGTCACGCAACACACGTGTTATAGGCTTGCGTGTGCGTCACATTCTGTTATAGTTTCTGTTCCTTTGGTTGATTGTGTTCACCGTTTTGTGTTCCTCGTGTTCCTGTGTATTCAGTGCTGGTTTTCTTCTGCGTTCTTGGACTGCTTTCTCAGGTTTGTTTGTAAATAAAAATGAAACAGAAAAAGGCAAACGGATCCTCATCTTCTCTTCCTTGCTGCTTCTGGGCTTATTACACATGGTATGCTGATAATAATATGTTAATACTTTTAATTTTCCTTTAGAAGGGAATTAATTATTTTCATTTATTTTACCAGGACAGTTCCACTGAGAATGACAGCACAAACTTTCACATAATAATAATAAAAAAAAAACACCTAAAACAAATAACACGTTAATAAAAATCATATCCAACACTCAAAGACAGTGAGGAGGGGCTTAACAGTTCAGAGAGGGTGCTAACTGAGTGAAAGTATCAGACACCGCAATAACTGCACAGTCATCGCTGTGAGGATAATTAAAGTTTAGGCTGTTAGCTTACTCCTCATTGAAAATGTTTAAAAAGTTTTTTTTTTTTTTTACAGGTCTATTAATTTATACAATGAATTATAGGCCTATAATTATCATTATTAACACTGCAGTACTCAATAAAAATGAAGAGCAGCTTTATTTCGTGCACCGATTTTCAAAAACAACCTGTTTAACGCGAAATTCGTGTTTTTCACTATACCGGCCACAAGAGAAATATTAAGGGAATAATTTAAGACAGTTATATACCGTTATCAGCATATGTTGAAGTAGTTTCGTCTCTCGTTGTCTCGGAGAATATGCGCGTTAATGCAGCAGTTCTTTACTTTGATCTTTCTCGCGTTCAGCGGCGTAACTCTGACGTGTGTTGCTTGACTCCGCCCCCATAATATCTACTGTTTATAGGTCACATATAGGCGCTTTTTATTTTATTTTATTTTTTTAGGTTTTTAATGTTTATTTTTCAATGTTAATGAAAGTGACACCAAAAAACTGAACATCATTAGTAAATCCTTGGGGGGCTAAGCAAGTTTCTGATGGGGCTATCCTTACTTTAAACAAGCACGTTCCTTTAGCTTAGTCTGTAAAAGTGTAAGGTATGTTTACAGCCGGGAGTTTTTCCAGCATTGTAGACTTGAAGCAGCTCATTAAGATCTTGAGGAGCACGTATAGATAATGACAGATAATGAAGGAGCTGCAGCTGCTCTTTAATAACAGAGAACTCTCTCTCGGTGCTCGGGTCAGAGTGCGCTCGCGGCCGTGACGTCACGACGGTGATCGGTGAGCTGAGCTCGCGGAACCGGAAGCAGGAGTCAGTGCCTGGCTGGAAGCGTTCCTGGGAAGAAGGTATGTGCCCTAAACGCGGTTATCTGTGGCTTTATTGGGGGTGCTTTTTGCAAATATTAAATGCATTAAGTATCTTTAGGAAACTGCCATCGGCTTATCTTTACCAAAAAACTTAAAAGCAGGATCTGTCGCGTGACATTCTTTGTTATTACATTATAAATGATACGCTATTTCATATCATCGACCTTTAATGTGAACGGAATTTGTATTTTGGGCTTCTTGACAATCACAAGTTCCCGTTTGTTGAGAGAGAGAGAGAGAGAGAGAGAGAGAGAGAGAGAGAGCGAGCTGTTTGTCCAGGGCGTTTCCAGAGGAAGTGCTCCAGTCCCCGGATGTGGACTACATGGAGAGCGCAGTTTCAGGGGAAAAACAAATAATTATGTCTTATTTGAGTAACGCCTATTTAATGAGGAGAAATTAAACTGAATGTAAAAATTATAGTTATCTGGAAAAATAATCTTTTTTTTGGCTTATTGTTATTATTATTTTCCCCATTTTTATTGCGAATGTGGTGAATAGATTGGCAGGATTCCTCTTATCACAATTCATCTGTAAAATAAGTGCAAATGAAATTCATATACAGAACAGTGTACACAACTTATTAAAGTAAGCGTGCTGATTGGACAGATACAGTCCACAGTGACGTCAGAGAAGGTGTGTAAGGATGGCAGTAAAATCCCACATCAGTTGAACTTTACATTCGATCACCTTTCACATACCGGTTGTTTTTTAAAATATAACTTCCTCTTGACTCTTAACTGTCTCGACTCCAGTCTGACATACACAATCTAGAAAGCAGATTGAAGTGCTTTAATTGCATACTCGTCTGTGGCTATTTTAGGCGCTGCTGAATGTAGTGCAGGCGATTACTATAAATAAACCATATTTGTAGTAAATATCTGTTCAGCACATAACCGGTTTGAGGTGAGCAGAGTGAAAGCGGTAAATCTTTGGTGGACAGTAGTGTTTGTTCACTTTACATCAGTGAATAAAGTCTTTTTATTTATTGCAGATCATTTAGAAGAGACGAGCATGTGGCCAAATCAAGGTGAGTTTTGCTTTCATGTTTTCACCAAATACATTCATTAATCAATTCTCAACGCATCAGTGTCTGTGTTGTGCCTCAATCAGGGGTGTTCAGTCCTGCAGAGTTTAGGTTTAACACACCTGCTTTAGCTGTGAGTGTGTGTGTGTGTGTGAGAGTGCATTAGTGTGCGAGTGAGTGTGTGTGTGAGTGCATTAGTG
>NW_015637131.1:98038-98286 GCF_001515625.1 Sinocyclocheilus rhinocerous
TGCGAGTACGTGTGTGTGAGTGCATTAGTGTGCGAGTACGAGTGTGTGAGTGCATTAGTGTGCGAGCACGAGTGTGTGTGTGTAAGTGCATTAGTGTGCGAGTACGAGTGTGTGTGTGTGTCTGAGTGCATTAGTGTGCGAGTACGAGTGTGTGTGTGTGAGTGCATTAGTGTGCGAGTACGAGTGTGTGTGTGAGTGCATTAGTGTGCGAGTGAGTGTGTGTGTGTGAGTGCATTAGTGCGAGTACG
>NW_015637131.1:98945-104534 GCF_001515625.1 Sinocyclocheilus rhinocerous
AGTGCATTAGTGTGCGAGTACGAGAGTGTGTGTGTGTGTGTGTGTGTGTGAGTGCATTAGTGTGCGAGTAAGGGGTTGCACCGACTAGTCGACCTCAATGCTCTGCCATGACGCTTTAAGCTTGACGTCGACTAGTCGCTGGTCCTATAGAGGGCGCAACAGGATAAGAAATCTTTGAAGGACTTCTACATTTACAAACAGTTAAAATGACAAATAAACGTGTGATTATATTACTGGATGCTCAAAATTGAACGGTATAATGCACGTTTTAAACAGCTTATTGTACAGGTAGGTAAGTTAATCGCCGTTCTAATCTAATGCGCTGCTGCACTGTAACGCACACACATAGGCTACAGACAGTAGCTTATGGCAAGCCGTTTTGACTTTTATTCATTCTCAGGATATTAATTCTTGATATCAACAATTCCATTTTTACTAGTTAAAATGTTAATTCTTGATATCAGGAATTAGATTTCTACTAGTAACATTTGCTATTTTTGATATCAGCAATTACATTTCCACTAGTAATGATATGTGCATTTAGAACGAGTGTGTGTGTGAGTGCATTAGTGTGCGAGTACGGGCGTGTGTGAGTGCATTAGTGTGCGAGTACGGGCGTGTGTGAGTGCATTAGTAGTACGAGGGAGTGTGTGTGTGTGAGTGCGTTAGTGTGAGTGTGCGAGTGTGTGTGTGTGAGTGCGTTAGTGTGAGTGTGCGAGTGTGTGTGTGTGAGTGCGTTAGTGTGAGTGTGCGAGTGTGTGTGTGTGAGTGCGTTAGTGTGAGTGTGCGAGTGTGTGTGTGTGAGTGCGTTAGTGTGAGTGTGCGAGTGTGTGTGTGTGAGTGCGTTAGTGTGAGTGTGCGAGTGTGTGTGTGTGAGTGCGTTAGTGTGAGTGTGCGAGTGTGTGTGTGTGAGTGCGTTAGTGTGAGTGTGCGAGTGTGTGTGTGTGAGTGCGTTAGTGTGAGTGTGCGAGTGTGTGTGTGTGAGTGCGTTAGTGTGAGTGTGCGAGTGTGTGTGTGTGAGTGCGTTAGTGTGAGTGTGCGAGTGTGTGTGTGTGAGTGCGTTAGTGTGAGTGTGCGAGTGTGTGTGTGTGAGTGCGTTAGTGTGAGTGTGCGAGTGTGTGTGTGTGAGTGCGTTAGTGTGAGTGTGCGAGTGTGTGTGTGTGAGTGCGTTAGTGTGAGTGTGCGAGTGTGTGTGTGTGAGTGCGTTAGTGTGAGTGTGCGAGTGTGTGTGTGTGAGTGCGTTAGTGTGAGTGTGCGAGTGTGTGTGTGTGAGTGCGTTAGTGTGAGTGTGCGAGTGTGTGTGTGTGAGTGCGTTAGTGTGAGTGTGCGAGTGTGTGTGTGTGAGTGCGTTAGTGTGAGTGTGCGAGTGTGTGTGTGTGAGTGCGTTAGTGTGAGTGTGCGAGTGTGTGTGTGTGAGTGCGTTAGTGTGAGTGTGCGAGTGTGTGTGTGTGAGTGCGTTAGTGTGAGTGTGCGAGTGTGTGTGTGTGAGTGCGTTAGTGTGAGTGTGCGAGTGTGTGTGTGTGAGTGCGTTAGTGTGAGTGTGCGAGTGTGTGTGTGTGAGTGCGTTAGTGTGAGTGTGCGAGTGTGTGTGTGTGAGTGCGTTAGTGTGAGTGTGCGAGTGTGTGTGTGTGAGTGCGTTAGTGTGAGTGTGCGAGTGTGTGTGTGTGAGTGCGTTAGTGTGAGTGTGCGAGTGTGTGTGTGTGAGTGCGTTAGTGTGAGTGTGCGAGTGTGTGTGTGTGAGTGCGTTAGTGTGAGTGTGCGAGTGTGTGTGTGTGAGTGCGTTAGTGTGAGTGTGCGAGTGTGTGTGTGTGAGTGCGTTAGTGTGAGTGTGCGAGTGTGTGTGTGTGAGTGCGTTAGTGTGAGTGTGCGAGTGTGTGTGTGTGAGTGCGTTAGTGTGAGTGTGCGAGTGTGTGTGTGTGAGTGCGTTAGTGTGAGTGTGCGAGTGTGTGTGTGTGAGTGCGTTAGTGTGAGTGTGCGAGTGTGTGTGTGTGAGTGCGTTAGTGTGAGTGTGCGAGTGTGTGTGTGTGAGTGCGTTAGTGTGAGTGTGCGAGTGTGTGTGTGTGAGTGCGTTAGTGTGAGTGTGCGAGTGTGTGTGTGTGAGTGCGTTAGTGTGAGTGTGCGAGTGTGTGTGTGTGAGTGCGTTAGTGTGAGTGTGCGAGTGTGTGTGTGTGAGTGCGTTAGTGTGAGTGTGCGAGTGTGTGTGTGTGAGTGCGTTAGTGTGAGTGTGCGAGTGTGTGTGTGTGAGTGCGTTAGTGTGAGTGTGCGAGTGTGTGTGTGTGAGTGCGTTAGTGTGAGTGTGCGAGTGTGTGTGTGTGAGTGCGTTAGTGTGAGTGTGCGAGTGTGTGTGTGTGAGTGCGTTAGTGTGAGTGTGCGAGTGTGTGTGTGTGAGTGCGTTAGTGTGAGTGTGCGAGTGTGTGTGTGTGAGTGCGTTAGTGTGAGTGTGCGAGTGTGTGTGTGTGAGTGCGTTAGTGTGAGTGTGCGAGTGTGTGTGTGTGAGTGCGTTAGTGTGAGTGTGCGAGTGTGTGTGTGTGAGTGCGTTAGTGTGAGTGTGCGAGTGTGTGTGTGTGAGTGCGTTAGTGTGAGTGTGCGAGTGTGTGTGTGTGAGTGCGTTAGTGTGAGTGTGCGAGTGTGTGTGTGTGAGTGCGTTAGTGTGAGTGTGCGAGTGTGTGTGTGTGAGTGCGTTAGTGTGAGTGTGCGAGTGTGTGTGTGTGAGTGCGTTAGTGTGAGTGTGCGAGTGTGTGTGTGTGAGTGCGTTAGTGTGAGTGTGCGAGTGTGTGTGTGTGAGTGCGTTAGTGTGAGTGTGCGAGTGTGTGTGTGTGAGTGCGTTAGTGTGAGTGTGCGAGTGTGTGTGTGTGAGTGCGTTAGTGTGAGTGTGCGAGTGTGTGTGTGTGAGTGCGTTAGTGTGAGTGTGCGAGTGTGTGTGTGTGAGTGCGTTAGTGTGAGTGTGCGAGTGTGTGTGTGTGAGTGCGTTAGTGTGAGTGTGCGAGTGTGTGTGTGTGAGTGCGTTAGTGTGAGTGTGCGAGTGTGTGTGTGTGAGTGCGTTAGTGTGAGTGTGCGAGTGTGTGTGTGTGAGTGCGTTAGTGTGAGTGTGCGAGTGTGTGTGTGTGAGTGCGTTAGTGTGAGTGTGCGAGTGTGTGTGTGTGAGTGCGTTAGTGTGAGTGTGCGAGTGTGTGTGTGTGAGTGCGTTAGTGTGAGTGTGCGAGTGTGTGTGTGTGAGTGCGTTAGTGTGAGTGTGCGAGTGTGTGTGTGTGAGTGCGTTAGTGTGAGTGTGCGAGTGTGTGTGTGTGAGTGCGTTAGTGTGAGTGTGCGAGTGTGTGTGTGTGAGTGCGTTAGTGTGAGTGTGCGAGTGTGTGTGTGTGAGTGCGTTAGTGTGAGTGTGCGAGTGTGTGTGTGTGAGTGCGTTAGTGTGAGTGTGCGAGTGTGTGTGTGTGAGTGCGTTAGTGTGAGTGTGCGAGTGTGTGTGTGTGAGTGCGTTAGTGTGAGTGTGCGAGTGTGTGTGTGTGAGTGCGTTAGTGTGAGTGTGCGAGTGTGTGTGTGTGAGTGCGTTAGTGTGAGTGTGCGAGTGTGTGTGTGTGAGTGCGTTAGTGTGAGTGTGCGAGTGTGTGTGTGTGAGTGCGTTAGTGTGAGTGTGCGAGTGTGTGTGTGTGAGTGCGTTAGTGTGAGTGTGCGAGTGTGTGTGTGTGAGTGCGTTAGTGTGAGTGTGCGAGTGTGTGTGTGTGAGTGCGTTAGTGTGAGTGTGCGAGTGTGTGTGTGTGAGTGCGTTAGTGTGAGTGTGCGAGTGTGTGTGTGTGAGTGCGTTAGTGTGAGTGTGCGAGTGTGTGTGTGTGAGTGCGTTAGTGTGAGTGTGCGAGTGTGTGTGTGTGAGTGCGTTAGTGTGAGTGTGCGAGTGTGTGTGTGTGAGTGCGTTAGTGTGAGTGTGCGAGTGTGTGTGTGTGAGTGCGTTAGTGTGAGTGTGCGAGTGTGTGTGTGTGAGTGCGTTAGTGTGAGTGTGCGAGTGTGTGTGTGTGAGTGCGTTAGTGTGAGTGTGCGAGTGTGTGTGTGTGAGTGCGTTAGTGTGAGTGTGCGAGTGTGTGTGTGTGAGTGCGTTAGTGTGAGTGTGCGAGTGTGTGTGTGTGAGTGCGTTAGTGTGAGTGTGCGAGTGTGTGTGTGTGAGTGCGTTAGTGTGAGTGTGCGAGTGTGTGTGTGTGAGTGCGTTAGTGTGAGTGTGCGAGTGTGTGTGTGTGAGTGCGTTAGTGTGAGTGTGCGAGTGTGTGTGTGTGAGTGCGTTAGTGTGAGTGTGCGAGTGTGTGTGTGTGAGTGCGTTAGTGTGAGTGTGCGAGTGTGTGTGTGTGAGTGCGTTAGTGTGAGTGTGCGAGTGTGTGTGTGTGAGTGCGTTAGTGTGAGTGTGCGAGTGTGTGTGTGTGAGTGCGTTAGTGTGAGTGTGCGAGTGTGTGTGTGTGAGTGCGTTAGTGTGAGTGTGCGAGTGTGTGTGTGTGAGTGCGTTAGTGTGAGTGTGCGAGTGTGTGTGTGTGAGTGCGTTAGTGTGAGTGTGCGAGTGTGTGTGTGTGAGTGCGTTAGTGTGAGTGTGCGAGTGTGTGTGTGTGAGTGCGTTAGTGTGAGTGTGCGAGTGTGTGTGTGTGAGTGCGTTAGTGTGAGTGTGCGAGTGTGTGTGTGTGAGTGCGTTAGTGTGAGTGTGCGAGTGTGTGTGTGTGAGTGCGTTAGTGTGAGTGTGCGAGTGTGTGTGTGTGAGTGCGTTAGTGTGAGTGTGCGAGTGTGTGTGTGTGAGTGCGTTAGTGTGAGTGTGCGAGTGTGTGTGTGTGAGTGCGTTAGTGTGAGTGTGCGAGTGTGTGTGTGTGAGTGCGTTAGTGTGAGTGTGCGAGTGTGTGTGTGTGAGTGCGTTAGTGTGAGTGTGCGAGTGTGTGTGTGTGAGTGCGTTAGTGTGAGTGTGCGAGTGTGTGTGTGTGAGTGCGTTAGTGTGAGTGTGCGAGTGTGTGTGTGTGAGTGCGTTAGTGTGAGTGTGCGAGTGTGTGTGTGTGAGTGCGTTAGTGTGAGTGTGCGAGTGTGTGTGTGTGAGTGCGTTAGTGTGAGTGTGCGAGTGTGTGTGTGTGAGTGCGTTAGTGTGAGTGTGCGAGTGTGTGTGTGTGAGTGCGTTAGTGTGAGTGTGCGAGTGTGTGTGTGTGAGTGCGTTAGTGTGAGTGTGCGAGTGTGTGTGTGTGAGTGCGTTAGTGTGAGTGTGCGAGTGTGTGTGTGTGAGTGCGTTAGTGTGAGTGTGCGAGTGTGTGTGTGTGAGTGCGTTAGTGTGAGTGTGCGAGTGTGTGTGTGTGAGTGCGTTAGTGTGAGTGTGCGAGTGTGTGTGTGTGAGTGCGTTAGTGTGAGTGTGCGAGTGTGTGTGTGTGAGTGCGTTAGTGTGAGTGTGCGAGTGTGTGTGTGTGAGTGCGTTAGTGTGAGTGTGCGAGTGTGTGTGTGTGAGTGCGTTAGTGTGAGTGTGCGAGTGTGTGTGTGTGAGTGCATTAGTGTGCGAGTACGAGTGTGTGTGTGTGTGTGAGTACATTAGTGTGCGAGTACGAGTGTGTGTGTGTGAGTGCATTAGTGTGCGAGTGAGTGTGTGTG
>NW_015637132.1:0-1089 GCF_001515625.1 Sinocyclocheilus rhinocerous
ATGTCTTTTTTTTTTTTTGGGACGTCAGTGTTCACCAAAACAGTTTGGTTGCCTACATTCTTAAAAATATCCACAGATGACAGAAAGTCAGTCATATTGGTTTGGAATTACAGAATTTTCATTTTTGTTTTTTCATTTAACTCTGACTTGAAGGCTCTTAACTGCAAAGATACTACAACAAATGTAATTCCATCTCAGTATTTACAGAATCATAGTTTTGAAAACATATAACAATATATTTATATTGATCCAACGTTGAGAGAGAAAATTACATCAACCCTTGTGGTTTTCACAGAAACGAGTAGCTTTTCAGGATTATAACTAAGGATAGAAGTTCATCCTGCCTGCTTGAGAGTGTGTGGGAGCCTTTGAAGTGCAATCTTCCCCACTGGCAGTTAAGAGACCCTCTTCTGCTTCCACATGATTGGAGCCAAATTTCATCTGTGTCTGCATTTCTAACAACCTGTATATATGCATGTTTGCATGCATTTGTGTGAATGCTGCATATATGCATGTTTCATTCATTTGTGTGAATGCTGCAACACAGGTATTGACATCTGATTATTGCTGTTACAGCTCCAGCTGCTATGTGACCATTAGTAAATACACTTATAGAATTTGAATTAGTGTTAATTTCGTTAACGAAAACTATGACGAAAAATGTTCGTTGACAAGCTTTTTTCCCATGACTAAGACGAGATGAAGACGAGATGATAATAAGGTCAATAAATTATAACTATGACTATATCAACATGCAATTTCGTTGACGCAATAAGACGAGACTAAAATGTATTCAAAAAAATAAAAACTTGACCAAAAACCTCTTATTATTTTTTTTGCAGACTGCTCTACACGCCTCTACTACGCGAGCTTTCATGAGTGCGGTTGCCAGATATCAAAAGATCAAATCCCCGAATCAGAGCTTCGCTGTTACAATGATACATTTTCTGCCCCGTGTTTTGCTTATTTTAAGCAATCTGGCAACCATGCCCACACGCTCGCTCCTCATTGCGGAAGCGCCGCCGTAGAGTTTATAGCGATCTAAATGAAAGCGTCATTCAGCCGGTCAGTGTTCTGTCATGAGATCTC
>NW_015637132.1:1147-1628 GCF_001515625.1 Sinocyclocheilus rhinocerous
AGATCTCGACTGTATTGTTTGCGATTGTGATCGCTGAATAAATGCACTTACTCAACCGCTGTTGTTTTAATAGAGAAATAGGCTGTTGCAATTTGGAATTCGTGGAATTACTAATTTTACTGTTATAAAACGCTATTTTTCATTTGTTTTAGCAGTTTTCACAACGTAGACATAGAAATTGCATAAGTCTTTTGTATTAATTTATATAATAAAAAGCCTATAATAAAGCAGTACTCTTGATGAGGTCAAATACACCATGTATGAGTCCACATTCTATTGATTTGTGCTTACTGGTGAAAGTGCAATACCAGAAATGTTCTCAAATGACAACAATCATTATAATTATAATTTAGAATTTTAATCATTTTTGTCAGTTTACCCATTATACAGCATGATGACGAAAATGTGACTAAGATTTAATTGACTAAAACCTGACTAAAATGCTCATACATTTCATTGACTTAAACTTGACTAAACAAAA
>NW_015637132.1:1727-1837 GCF_001515625.1 Sinocyclocheilus rhinocerous
TAACTAAAATGTACATTTGAGTAAGACTAAATTAAAAATGGCTGCCAAAATTAATAGTAATCTTATTGCTTAAATGTCAAGTTTTCATTGACTAAAACAAGACTAAAATA
>NW_015637133.1:0-3852 GCF_001515625.1 Sinocyclocheilus rhinocerous
ATGATACATTTAAAAAATATTTTATCACATTTTTCTAAGGTTTACAGCAAAGTGCCAATATTTTATTTTAATATTAATATTATTAATAATTATTATGAATTTAATATGCAACTTAGGTTTACTTATACCTTAAAGAATATACATAATTTCTATATATAATTTAATATGGCACTGACATTTCTCAATGTCAAAGAACCTCCTTCAGTTTCTTTGTGAATCACGAGTGGTTTATAAACCCTGCGTATGTTATGAATCTGTTTCTTAACCTCTTAAGTGCCACCAGCCCACCGGTGGGCCCGTTGGTGCTCTTTTTTTCGTTGTCTTTTTTCTCTGTCACATATCTTAGTAATAATCATAAATTACATATCATTTGAAAGCTTAAAATCTCAAAATTCATCCTGTGAAAACCATTTTGAAATCGGATTTTTAAATTGCGTTACCATGGAAACATACCACCTTAGTGGGTGGAGTCAGGTGTCATATTACAAAATGTATTATGGTCTTTTAGAATCAAAACTTTTTATAATCTTGACAAAATACATATCGTCGGAAATGTCTGAGTATCAAGATTCCATATTTGGTGGTTATTTTGTGATATAAGTAATATTGACAGAGATATTTAGACATTTGTGACAGAAAAATTCAATGGAGTTTTGATGGCACCCGGTGGCTGTTTGTGGTATAACGCCCTAAATAAAATCTCACAGGAACCTCAATTTTTTTATATCATTGTGATGCTGCTCACTGTTACAGGAACATTTCCCTGTGTCAGGTGACTCACCTGTCTGAGGTAGAGCTTCAGCACGTTGCTGATGTCGTATGGAGACGCCTGAGAGAGCTCCACCAGCTCTTTACCGTTCTCGAACGCCTGGCACAACTTCTCCACACGCGTCTTCACTCCATTCACACGATAGATTCCCTGGAGACATTGTATTCCAAAGCGTTCATGAATTATAACAATTTAAGTCTGAATAGTGCACTTTCACATCTATATTAAAAATGGGGGGTGGCACTTAAAGAGTTAAGGTATGACGCTGCAGAATCTCACCTGCGCAGGTGCCGAATGATGTACTTGAGCGTAGCGATGTTAGCAGGCGGCAAACGCTTGAGCAGCTCACGGAGTTTCTCCACTAAGACCAGCACTTCAGGTTCGGTTTCTGACCCATGATCCACCAGCTCTGGGCTCTTCACGCCCTCGCCAGCCTCCGAGTTCAGGCTTTCCTTGGCCAGTCCCATCAGATCGTTATACATACGGAAGGGCATGATGGGCTCTGGGAGCTGAGGAGGAGACGGAGACGATGATTGTGATGCTGCTCACTGTTACAGGAACATTTCCCTGTGTCAGGTGACTCACCTGTCTGAGGTAGAGCTTCAGCACGTTGCTGATGTCGTATGGAGACGCCTGAGAGAGCTCCACCAGCTCTTTACCGTTCTCGAACGCCTGGCACAACTTCTCCACACGCGTCTTCACTCCATTCACACGATAGATTCCCTGGAGACATTCAAAGAAAAGCATCAACCCTATAAAGTACACTGTATCATATGTGACCCTGCAGCACAAAAGCAGTCTCAAGTCGCTGGGGTATATTTGTAGCAATAGCCAACAATACATTGTATGGGTCAAAATCTATCCTAACAAACCACACATCAATGGAAAGCGTATTTATTCAGATGTATATGGAAAGCTTAATTCTCAATTTCTAAATATGTACCCTTATGACTAGTTTTGTGGTCCAGGGTCACATATTTGATGCACAAAGGCCTTTAAATGATGAAACATTGCTGTTAAACCTGTCGTAAACAATCTACTCCATGCCTTCTGTCGTCTGATTGATAGTTTAGAGTTTTTGTTTATCAAGTAAAAGGCCGTTTAGTCTAATTGTACAAATGTCCACCTGCTTCACGTGTCTTTTTGTTGTCAAATCTTTACTGAAGTAGATGTAAGAATAACTTTGGTAATATTTCCAGATGAACACTTACTGGACTGAAGCAACTCAGCTTTACTTGATGATCCATAAAATAATTTTTTAGAAAAATCAGAGTCAGGATCTTTTGAGGAGCGTTTATTCGTTCATCTCTCGATCATCATTGGATTGCATTGCATTATATGTTTGGATCATTTCAATCTCATCTTACTAAGACGTATTATTGGAGATATGGACTGATATTTATAGCATTTTATGTCAGTATCTGCTATACTGTTATAAAGATCTCATTGATTTACATTACAAGCATCAGAATTTCATGTTTTTGTCCATATAAATATCAGCATCTGCAGCAAATTGTATTTTTGCTCAGTTTGAGTCACTGAATAAAATTCAGCTGTTTTTCCTCCATATTCTCACTATATCACATTATATGAGCCATAAAAGCATGATGCATCGAATATAATACAAAACAAAAACACTTTTTATATTTTATCTAAAGGTTCTATCTAAACTAAATATTTGATCTAAAAAAAAATGTCTTATTATTATTGCATAAGTCAGGCCTTACAGAGTTAAAAACTCTGCATAAATCTGCATATAAAGTATAAAGATGTTTATTTTTGCTATTTTACTTCATTTTTTTCTTCAAGTGGCAGCCTAGGCGAGAATTAGGAAGATGGCATTGCGAAGAGCAAAGGTAAACTGACCAATCAGAATGAATATGCAAATGAAGAAATGAGCAAATGTATCAGAGGTAAACATTCAGGCAAAGGCAGAAAACAGGGAAAATACAGGAACAGAACAACTTGATTATTTTCAAAGCTTTCCTCTCGCACCTTCATCTTGAGCGCTCTCCTCTCTGTCTCTGTGATGCACTTCTTGATGATGAAGGGAACGCCCTCCACGTCGCCCTGCAGGACCTGAGAGAAATCACGGCCGAAGAGCTGCAGACGGCCCTGGAGCTTCTTATGACCGCACTGGATGGCCAGGGACTCCAGACACTTCTTATGACACGCCAGGAAACACTGACACAAACACACGTTACACTATCGGATGAGAACGAACCTTTAACTGAATCGAGCTGAATAACACTGCTGTCCTCTGTAGAGCTGCTTTACAGCTGAAATGGAAGCTGTTTCATAATTGAATTTATTGTTATTTTCCTGTTTATTGTATAAAGCACTATATAAATAAATGTGAATTGACGTTGAACATCAGTGATCTGACCGTACTATCCAATCAGGTGATCATACATCTACAGTTTTATCGGTTTCTGTCAACAGTATAAATCCACTGAAATGGTCTCACCTCCTCACATTCTGCGCCCTGGAAATAAACATAGCTGTCACATTCCCTGCACTTTGATGGCGTGTGCAGTTTGCGCAGCCGATGGGTTTTTGCGGCTTTGGACAATCCCACGTTTCTGAAAGGTCCAGTGGGCGCCACGCTTTCTGGTTCAATCCCATTTATACCTAAAACACAACAAACACCCAGACAAACTCAACATATATCACTACTATGTACTATACAGAACTAGATCTACTAAATAAGATCTCTTTAAAGTCTTTTTTGTTTCTCTGAGACAGCAGAGAGATTAAACAGAGAGCTGATGGAAATTTATCTGAAGTTTCCCAAAAATGACCCTCAGGCCATCCAAGATGTAGGTGAGTTTGTTTCTTCATCAGTTTTGGAGAAATGTAGCATTGCATCAGTGTCTCAGTGATGGATGCTCTGCAGTGAATGGGTGCCGTCAGAATGAGAGTCCAAACAGCTGATTAAAACATCACAATAATCCACAGCACTCCAGTCCATCAGTTAACATCTGGAGAAGACAAAAGCTGAGTGTTTGCAAGAAACAAATCCATCATTAAGGCATAAATTCAGATCGTCTCTTCTGGCCAAAATATGAGTCCATAATCCATAA
>NW_015637133.1:7707-19763 GCF_001515625.1 Sinocyclocheilus rhinocerous
GTTTCTGAAATCACCCCATAAACTGCAGTTCTGATCAGTAAATGTTCTGCAGAATCTATTTTAGATGAGCCCGCCACCTAAACACCAGTCATCATGTGGGTCACACAGTGTCTAAAGGTGCGGTCACATTAGATTTCAAGGGTGAAAAAGCTCCAGTCTATTATCAGTAGTGATTTATAAAGCACAGCTCACACAGAAGTCACTTTCAAACCAAGCTGCTTTATGTTGGTGAATCCGCATGATCAACCTGAACATGAACAAAATCCTCACGCGAAACTCCAGGTCACACAACTCCATTTGAACTGACTGGATTTCGCTCGTGAAATTTCACTGAGCTGCGCTACTTCTGAGTACACGTTAAGGGAATACTTCACTAAAAATGAAAACGTGCTGAGAATGTGCTCACCCTCAGTTCATCCAAGATCAGGATGAGTTTGTTTCTTCATCAGATTTGGAGAAATGTAGCATTGCATCAGTGTCTCAGTGATGGATGCTCTGCAGTGAATGGGTGCCGTCAGAATGAGAGTCCAAACAGCTGATAAAAACATCACAAAAACATCACAATAATCCACAGCACTCCAGTCCATCAGTTAACATCTGGAGAAGACAAAAGCTGTGTGTTTGCAAGAAACAAATCCATCATTAAGGCATAAATTCAGATCGTCTCTTCTGGCCAAAATATGAGTCCATAATCCATAATAACGCTTCCACCAGTGAAAAAGTCCACCTGCTGTTGTCTCTCACATCAGAATCCAGCCACATATTTGTTTAGAGCTGTTTTGGACTGTTGTAAACAGTGCTTGATCTGTGCAGATTTCTCTCCTGATTCAGACCAGACTACTTTTTCACTGGAGGAAGCGTTATTATGGATTATGGACTCGTATTTTAGGTGGAAGTAACGATTTGAAGTTCAAAACATCTTGATGGAAACGCACAGCTTTTTGCTTCTCCAGATGTTAACTGCTGGACTGGAGTGGTGTGGATTATTGTGATGTTTTTATCAGCTGTTTGGACTCTCATTCTGACGGCACCCATTCATTGCTGAGCAAGTGATGCAATGCTACATTTCTCCAAATCTGATGAAGAAACAAACTCATCCTAATCTTGGATGGCCTGAGGGTGAGACGATTTTCAGCAAATTTTCATTTTTGGGTGAACTATTCCTTTAAGTCTCCTGCTTCTCCGATGCCTCTCTCTGTAATCTGTCACTCACTTTGTTCAAACGGGGTCACGGCACCATCTCGCTCCTCTAAATCTTCATTGGATGACAAGGTGGCTGCAGAAACTGGCCTTGAAGGTTTTGAGATGTCCCCTGAGACCACAATGTTATTGTTTATAACAAATTATTTTATTTTATTACTGTAACCCAGACTGATCTGTATTTGTTTCATACCTGTGCTAGAGGTCGGGGAGCCCAGTCCACTTCCCGGACCAACACTGTCAGTGTCACTCAGGGTGGACGGCCAGGACTTATGAGCTTGATGATGGTCTCTACCTGCAAAAACAAAACAGCACACAAGTCCACATGACCACCCTATTCATTTTAAAATAACAATACAGACCAAATCACATCAAATATTGTAACTGCAATGATAAACACAAAGATCTGCATGCAGCCAGAAGGGGCGCTCACACGGACAGCAATCTCTTCTAATGGATAAATTAAGTGCATGTCCTGTGTGTTCGCTGTCTGTAAAACTGACCTTGACCTCGTCTTTGTTTAACCACAGTCCCTTCTCCGAATCCCGTCTCCTCTGCAGTGGGCGAAGCTTCAGAGCTGTTCTGCCGCTGGTCATTACAGAGACTGTTGTTACGGGTCCGAACGTGCCTGATTAAAAAATAACAACTCGATTTCCTTCTGAATTCAAAACGCCATGTTACTTTAATATTTCATTCAATTCCTGAAGCATTTAAACTGAGATTAAGCAACTGGAAGTAATTTCAATTAAACATGCAATGCAGTGAGGTCATGTGACAACAGTCTATTACGGTGCATTACTGTATTCAGTATTATATTGTGACTATGCTTTGCTCTTGACCACTGATCCTTAAAGCAAATGATGTGTTCTAACAGGATGTCGTCTTACTGGTGGCTGGACGCGGAGTACGGCTCAAACTGGTACTGTACAGACAGCTCAGTGCGGAGCTGCAGGTTTTTGACATGCGCAGCGTACTGCTGACACGGATCGTACAGCTTGCAGCTCTCACAGAGCGTCTGGAAATGCACGGGCAACGCTGCAGTCTGCACATGCATCGTCTGATAGTACGAGATGGTGCACTGGATAGGATGCATTAAACACACAACCGGAGCATAATATTCAAATATTCTTTATGCAAAAAAAATTATATAAATAAAATAATTAAAATTTAATTAAATAGAAATTGAAATTAAATAGAAAGCAATAGTAATTGTAATAATTTTTTATACTAATGTGTCGATTGCAAGTGACGTCGCAGGTATCGGAGAGTGCAAGTGGCGATTGCAAGTGACTTCGTAATTTAGTTTCTTTTTTCTTGTCTTCACCACCTGGCTACTGTTGTAAAATGTTGAGAGATTCAAACAAAAAGTAATCAATAAATAGAACAAAATAAAAAAAAATAAAGACTGCAAGTGACGTCGCTAGCGGAAGCGCAAGTGTCTGAGAGTGCAAGCGCCAGCTGCAGCCAGACCCTTTTGGTTTGAGCTGGCTGACCTTGTTGCGTGCTTCCTCTTCTAGTCGCCTCTTCTTGTCCAGAGCTTTAGTGGTTGAGCCACTTCCTGTTCCGCTTTGTTCCTCTTCCACCTTATTGGCCACTGTCCGAGCTCTCTCGTACTCCTCACAGCGGCTCACGTACAGGTGACGTGCCTTACGGAGATTACTCTCGGCATCGGCCTGATGAACACAGACACATACACCTCTAAATGCATTAACACAAATGCACATATTTAACTCATATATCTTTGATTTAGCAAGGTTTAGTTGAGTTATTTAGTTAGTTCAGGGTGGACTGAATCTTTACCAGTTTTCTCTTGGCCCTCTGCCACTGCTCTTTAATGTCTCTGCGCTTCTTCTCATGTTCCTGCCTCCGCTGCGTCATGGGCTGAACAAGAAAAAGAGAACGAGAATGTTTTTTTCATTTCAATTTGTTTCTTTCATTAGATCCGCTTGGGTAAATCTCATAAACGCTGCCAAGAACACATCCAGGTCACTCAAAACCCAAAATAAATAAATGAGAAATTAAAATGTCATAAGGGAAACCGTATTAGAAATAATGCAAAAAAAAAACTCTTAATGATCCAAAAATTAGGCTTTAATTTTTTTTATTAAATTAAATGTATTATATTAAAATATAGTATAATAATATAATACAACAAATTTATAATATAATATAATAAAAAGTAATAAACTTAAATACAATATTTATTGTATTATAAAATATAAAAAATATGTATAATTTACTTATCTAGATAATGCAAAAAAAATCTTAATGATCCAAAAATTTAATTTATAACATTAAAAATATAAAATAATACATTTATAATATAATATAATAAATTGAAATATTGATTTATTTTAAATTAAAATTTAATTATTTTAAATTAAATTTAATATAAAATAAAACTTTATTTCCATTTTTTTTTCACGATTTTAGGTATTGTGGGGTAAAATGTGCAAAACTATTTTCACACTGCCATCCTGCTGTAATGTGTGTTCAGGTTCAGGTGTGGTACCTGTAGAAATGAGTGCGTGTAGATGTTGTTTGTGGCCTGCTGTAAACCGCAGCTCTGCTCTGAGTCCTGCTCGAGAGCCAGAGAGAAGATAGACAGCAACGGCATGTGTTCCTGAGAGAGAGGTAGACAAGATTGAGAAACCTCCTTTACTGTATGTACAGTAAGCATGTGACAAAACAAAAACAGATTCCGTATCACTTAAAGGAATAGTTGATAATTCTGTATTTAAATAAAAATTCTAACCCTGATTTTTCATTTTCTGTGGAACACAGGCTATGTTCACACTGCTTT
The DNA here is from genome assembly GCF_001515625.1 of Sinocyclocheilus rhinocerous. Lineage (NCBI taxonomy): Eukaryota > Metazoa > Chordata > Actinopteri > Cypriniformes > Cyprinidae > Sinocyclocheilus > Sinocyclocheilus rhinocerous. The sequence continues at coordinate 11,711 of NW_015637133.1, forward strand.
TTTTCAATAAAACAAAAGTTGACAGTAACTGGGGCTGACAGTGTGCAAAAATGACTAAAAACACCATAAAATTATCATAATTTAAAAACAGTCTATATGACTCGTATGCTACATGTGGTTGAAATATACTGCACAGGTTTTGCAAATCACTTTTAAGATTTTTTTATGATAGTTTATTATGGTGTCTTTTAAGATGTTTTTGACCTTGATGACAGAATTCGTATTCTTTGGTGACTGTTTTACAACATAAACACTAGTGTTATTTCAATCTGCAGAAACACAATCTAACAAGCGCAAGGGAAGCACGCCGATGTACCTGAATGATGTTTTGTTTGCAGGACTGGTAGAGTCTCTGAAGACCTTTAGAAAACTCATTCTCTGTGAAAGAGAAAAATAGAGAGGTCTAGGTGGATGGCTTTGAAATGCATTCATATAAAGAGGTCTGAGTATATTACCGGAAGCCATTTAGAAGAGAGACAGACACATGTGTTTCACAAACCACCAGACAGGTCAAGAAAATGGCATTACCGAGAGCGATTCTCTTGTCTACGTAGCTGATGATGTCCTTCATGTATTTGGCGATAGATTTGGCATAATTCAGAGCCGAGTCCACGCCGCCTTCACTGCGCTGCAGGAGAATATCAACTTCCTGTGGACTCACTGCTGACACACACGGTAAACATCAGCCATCCCATATATGAACAAATAAAAAATAAAAAAATAATAATAATAATATAATATTGAATTTTTAAAATATTAAAAAATATATTTATAATTTATTTAAATATTTATATGTATCTCTATATATATATATATATATATACACTGAGCAGTATATACTATGTGAGTATTAACAATAAATGTTTTACGATGCATGTGAGTTATGTTTGGTTATCATTGCATAAATAAATAGTAATTTTTTTTTACATGTGATCAAATAATGAGTCAAGTTCTCAGCTCTCAGTTAAAAATCACTGTTGATATCACTTCCGCTCCATTCATTACACTAGAGATGGTGCTGAGTGCATTGCATTGTGGGATCTAGTTTCTGCACATGATAGAATATATATTGTATTCTGTGCATACGGTGCACACTATGCATACTACATACTTTCAAAAATAGTAGTTGGTCTGCTATTCTATGCATTACTAAAGACAATAAAACAGTGATTCACTCACTGCAGTCCTGGTGGTCGTATTTTCCTCCTCCTTCAGGACCCTGACCTGATGACACCCTGTACAGGTCCTCCATTGACTAAACACACACAGGAAAGAGGCAGAGCTAGTTTTTACATTTTCGGTAATAATGTGCATTATGAAATTAAATTGTGTGGATTTTGATTTCATGTTGATTTTGAGGCTGAGGTTAGAGTCAGATACATGCGGTGAGATGCAGTAGTGTATATATGACTTCCTTTTCTCAGCGCTGTGGGGTAGATTTGGTGCTTCCATTAGTAGTATTACTTCACCTTACAGCGGCTGAAAGTACTACTGAGGAAGCAGTAACTGAACACACTCTCGCCATCATACGCAACACTGGAAAATCATATGCAACTCTTTTGTCAATGTAGGGATGCACTGATATGAACATTTTGGCCGATACCGATAACCGATAATTCTTTAAATTTGAAAGCCGATATGTTGGCTGATAAATCTAAATCAAAATAATCGCTTAGAAATAATAGAAAATAGAAGTCATCCAGAAATTTTAAAATTAAACTTTTAATAATTTAACAACACATTTACATGTTCATGATTCTTTGATGTTGGTTAATGGTCACATGACATGTAGGTAAACAAATAAAATATTTTATCTTTTCTTTGTTTTATCTTGGTTGCTTTTATTCTAAAATGATTCATTTCTTTTAATTTTACATTCTTATGATTTAATGAATTAGCTTTTCACAAATATTAATTATTTTTAATTATTAAATTTTTAGCTAAATCCTGCTGTTTATTTCTAGCTAATAATTATTATTCAGATGTTTACTTTTTATTTATTATTTTATAGCAATGCAGAATCGAAGGCTAATTCAAAAATTAGAAGATTTAAAAAATAGTCTTAATAACAATACTTCAATAAATTGTCTACAATAATTTAACAATATTATTTTTACAAACTCTAAATAAATAAATAATTATAAACAATCTTTCAAATTGATATTTGATAAAAATTCTAACATTTTCTCACAATACATTTTTTTATATTTAACTGTTTATCTAATTGTTTATTTACTCAAAAGCCCTCTTTGTTTTTGCACCAAAAATTAATAAATTGTATCACTGAAGAGTTATATTTTTAAAATAGCATTGCCCCTTTAAGTATCTTCAAGTACTAAGCTACTTTTGTTAGTAGTTTGTAGTGCAGTCCTTCTTTAAAAAAGTTTCTTGACTAAAACTGAACTACTGTAAATAATGAGTAATCGCTTGGTAAATACAGATTCAAAGTAGCATGATTCAAAATTCACTGTTCAACAACTCTATGGTAAAGTGCATTTTAATGAAGGAAGTGCGACTTCTGGTTGTTTCTGGGAAATGATTTGAGTGTCTCTTCTGGACATTAAAATGATTCATTTGTCATCAGTGGCATTCTAAGAAGTGTTTCTTGAAGACTCACGTCGTCAGGGACTCTGTCGAGTCTGTATAGAGGTGTGGAGGAAACAATTTGCTTGCAAGACAACGCAGGAAGCGACTCACACACACACACGCTTCCAACAACATCCGCACACACACACACACACACTCACCCTGCTCTTTTCTGTCGGCGGCAGGGACAGAAGAGTAGTGCTGTCAATCTCTCCCATCAGCAACTCTGAAACACTGACAGAAAGAGAAAATACTGCTCAGATGCTGCTCTTTTGTAGCTCAGAAGTCATGAGAATAAGAGGTATAAAGCGAATGTGGAGAGCAGCTCAGATCATTTTGAGTTCATATTGAGATCTCTGACTTTTGCCTGCATACAATATATGGGTAAATCTGAGCACAGCTTGAGAAACTGTTCAGAAGATCTCTTCTGAAACTCTAGAGGAGACACATGTGAGATTACTGGGGCATGAGAAAAATCTGAAAAGTTTTGATTTCCTCTTCGTTTAATCTTTTGGATAGAAACATCTGAGATATTAAAGAGATTTTGATCTTCTCTGTTCTTCTGTAATCGTTCTTAGATAAAATCTGTATTTGGATGCACAAGATAATGTTATGATGGATAATGCAGAGCAGTATAAATTTCACATTTTAATAGGGATGCACGATATATCGGCCACCATATCGGTATCGGCCGATAAATGTTCATTTTTACTGATATCGTTATCAACCCGATAAAAAAATTTGGCCGATAAATAATGCATTATTTCCTTCAGAGACACACTGTTCACCATGATGGATTTTAATTGCTTGAAATATTATTTGAATCACTTCGAAAAGGAAAATACAGTTAAGTGCAACATGTGCAGGGCAAGTCTTTCATATAGGCTTCATAAAATTATAATGAGAACATGCAGGACAAAATAAAGTACACATTCTGATTAGCACATAACTTAGTTTAAGTTCACTTGTGCATATGTCTATTTTTGTGCATATAAGTTGTAATATTATGTTTATGATGTATAAATATCTGATTCTCATTTGGCCTAATTAACCCGCAAACAAAGCACTTCAGTTTACTGGTGTTCATTCAGCTCTTCAGCTTCAGCGCACGCAGCTCGAACAGCAATGCTGATATCTGAAACAGTGGTATTAATTTAAGATGTTTCTTTTTCAAAATAGTTGATGCATTATGCCACTTTTATTTTTATCTTATTATTTTCACCAACAATATGGTTTAATTAAAATAATTTAATTATTGTCCGTGCAAAGGCTATTCCGTTTTATTTATCCGTGGCACATGCATTTTGATTCTTTACATGCAAGTAACGTTGTCCAATGACTTGTTTGCATTATGCATTTTTATTTTAGATTTAGATTATTTTGATTTAGATTTATCAGCCAACATATCGGTTATCGGCTTTCAAATTTAAAGAATTATCGGTTATCGGTATCGGCCACAATGTTTTATTTAATTACATTTAATATAATTGCATTTTAATTTATAATAAAGTAAATGAGCAGGTAATCTGTGTGAAAGCATTGCGTTGGGTCTTACTTGCTGCTGAATGCCACAGCAATGGTTTCAATGGCCTTCTCAAAGTCTTTCTTCTGAGCGTCAGTGGTGCCTTCATAACTGAACCCTGACAAACATGGAGAAGAGAACAACTTCACGGTCACAAACACATGCTTCTGCTTTGATAACAAATAAAACTAGAAGTGACATCACGTTTAAATGAAAAAGTGGAAACACCTGTATTTCAGTTGTTCATGTTTGCATACTCTACGTGTTTTTCCTTCATAAGATCAGATGCTGGTTGTGTGGTAACTGCTCGTATCTGATGTGGCTTTGCTCATCTGATGCTTGCGCCGAATTATTTGCTTCATGTGTTTGCGATCACGTTTTGGGTGAGAGTTTGAGGAGGAGAAACCAATGACACGAGTTTAAAAAGATGAGTTTAACATGGCAGTTGGACTGACCTTTGACCTTTGAGATAAGAGTCCCTGCTGCGGTGAGCGTCTCCACAGTGTTCAGCAGAGGGTACGTGCTGATTACCTGCCGCAAAACACGCAGAACCTCCCCTAAACACTCGTGAACGGCCTGACTGCTACGTGGCTCCTCTTTCACTGCAGAGAGATGAGAAAACATCATGATTCATTCATTTAGGGAGACATCAGCATTCGTGCATGGGAGTACGGTTTGCTGTTTCAAACAAATGACTTGCTTTTTATATTTTTTTATAAAATGCAATGGCATTCAGATCGTTTTAAATGTGTATTAAGTGTCCAAATACTATGTGTAGCCACTGTAAATCACTCCAAACAGCTCTAACACTATATTGCCACATGTTAGGAAGTAGTTCTGCCTCTTAATTTCACCAAAACATGACAGTTATTTGTCCACTTGCTACCCACCCAATCCCACAATGCACTTCATTCTGCTCAATACCACAAAAGGGAACTTGCACACATGCACTGATACTACGTTTATGATATTATGGTCATGAACTAATGATTTCATCAGGTTTAGCAGATGTTCAGAGCCATGATTCATGATACGCTTTTTGACAAACTCAAGCCATTGTCTACAAAATAAATGTTTTAATGCATAAATCACAGATCTAGATGAACAACTAGTTGCCACAGTTTGTGAAGTACTGAATCTTTGAAAAATAATCATATTGTATCTGATCAGCAACTTCTCATTAATGAGTGAAAGTGAAAAACGTTCAAAGTTTTGAATGTTTCCATGTTTTTACTGCATTTGCCCCTTTTTGATTAATTCAAAAATGTAGAAATCTTTTCTTTTTAACTTTTTATTCATCAAAGAATCCTGAAAAAAAGTATCACAGATTCCAAAAAAATATGAAGCAGCACAACTGTTTCCAGCACTGATAATAAATCAGCATATTAGAATGATTTCTGAAGATCATGTGACACTGAAGACTGGAGTAATGATGCTGAAAATACAGCTTTGATCACAGAAATAAATTACAGTTTAAAGTATATTAAAATAGAAAACCATTATTTTAAATTGCAATACTATTTCACAATTTTACTGTTTTTTTCTGTACTTTTGTTCAAATAAATGCAGCAAAAGAAATCCTATATGAATATATAATTGCATGTAATTTAAAAAATATATATAATCTGAGAATTATCAGTATTCTCAGATTATATCAGCAATGGAATAAATGGAATTGAATGAAATTCCTTTGACTTTATAACTCAAGATTGCTCAAAAACAGTCCAAATTGATGAAACCTACACATTTATTTCTTACAAAAAAATTAATCCGAAAATTTTCAAACAAAATAAATTAATTTTACTTGCATAAACTTTCACTTTCAGATGAAAAAATTGATTAGTTTTCACGCTGCAGTGGTTCTTCAATAAGTGAACATATTCATGTTTATCAACACAATTCAGTCCCAAAGTCCAAATTGATGAAACCTACACATTTATTTCTTACAAAAAAATTAATCCGAAAATTTTCAAACAAAATAAATTAATTTTACTTGCATAAACTTTCACTTTCAGATGAAAAAATTGATTAGTTTTCACGCTGCAGTGGTTCTTCAATAAGTGAACATATTCATGTTTATCAACACAATTCAGTCCCAAAAGTGTGTGAGATATGGGGAAAAGGCTAATATATATTTTGCTAAAGTTTTTGACACTAATATAACTCAATAGATAGTTCAACAAAAAGTATTTCTGAAACCTAATTGTACTCCATACATATCCGGGTCCAAAATAACCCAAACACAAACGTTTAACTTTGTTTAAATGGTTATATCTCTTAAAAAATGACTGCAAAAAATCTGAAAAAAATTAATGATGTATACTTTGAGGTTGTTTAAAGACTCGCAAACTCTCGTTCACTTTCTAAAAACTATGCAGGTTTTAGAAATTGTTATGTATCTCTTACAGGTCAAAACGGACCCAAATGCATTATGAGGGTTAAAATGTAATTTATAATTTGTTTTAAGCATCATTACTCCAGTCTTCAGTGTCACATGATCCTTCAGAAATCATTCTAATATGCTGATTTGCTGCTCAAGAAACATTTCTGATTATTATCAATGTTGAAAACAGTTGTGCTGCTTCATATTTTTGTAAATCAAAGTCATTGTAAATCAGCGTCAGTAGCCATGAACAAAGAAAACCTGGCGTTATCCCATAACGGTTGGGGAAAAGAGCAGGAGTTTGGCAGCTGGAACCGTATCCTTTTTAACAGGACAATGAAAGCTGTTGTTGTGCACGACAAAAGTCCTTGTGTGTGCGTCTGCATGCCTAAATGCATGCTCAGAGTGTGGGTGTTCTTAAAAATGCGAAAAACACAAAGCAAAACACAAGAGTGTGACATTTCAAACAGTCGTTCCTCTTTGATGCAGCGCTGGAAATGCGACGGACTCCTACACACGTGTGTAACTCAGACTATTTAATATGTTGAGAAGGAAATACGAGCGTGCAAAACTCGCGATGCCAGAGCTTTCTGGGTGGTTGCAAAAGTAATAGTAATGGTGATGCGAGTCACTGGTGTTTTACAGGAGAAAGTGAGGGGAATGTTTTATGCACGCACGTACATGTTGATGCACGCATGTCGTGCAGATCTGAACAGACTTCCCTCAAGCGCATTACTCAAACTGTCCACTGTCTGGCTTTTCTCAAATGAGTCTGCAGGTCATGAGTTGATGACGAAGACAAACATCATGCCATCTTCCCAAAAAAGCCCCTACCTCTCACATGCATCAACTTGTGTGTGATTAATAGCTGACTGCGGTCTTATGTAAGGAGAAACTGTGAAGACCTGTACAGGCCTGCATGCTGCAGTCGTTTTGTGGTGGTGAGCTGTGAATGAATCGCCTTCTGTGGCTTTTACAGAAGCTCCACTTCTAAGAAAATGTGATGAACTCCTACACACACATGTGTGTAACTCAGACAAATTAACAAGTTGTGAAGTAAACACAAGCGGTGTTTGCCCGTGCAAAACTCCCTGCCACGATGCCAGAGCGTTCTGGGAGGTTGCAAAATAGTAATAGTGATGCAAGTCACGACAACACTATGTGACTTCCCACAGGAAGATGTTATCGCTCAGAGTTTGCTCTTTCATTGCTCAGTTCTCTGTTACACTCTATTTAATATCAACTTAATCTCAGATGCCTTTAGGGCTGTCGTGATTCATCGATTTTATTCGACTATTCGATTTTTTAAAATCCTCCACTTAATTTTGCTCACGTCGACTAACTGGCAAAATACCAGAAGTGGCGCATTTCACAGACGAGAATGTATAAAACACATTATTCGTCTGTTTTCCAAGGCTTCATGATATATTAAACCCATTTAAAAATCATAATTAAGCATAATTGTGAATTCACAAATGCTACGATTGAATTAAATAATTATATGCGATGCAGTTCTAATACAGTATATGCGCTTTAATTATTTACATGCGTGTAGGTTAAGT
>NW_015637133.1:22350-23322 GCF_001515625.1 Sinocyclocheilus rhinocerous
CAACGCGTAAAAAGACAGTATAAGTCATTATAATCCGTAATTATGTCCCCACTGGATGCAACAAATGCCTCGTTTATAATGGGTTTTATTGGTTTTGTCTCGTCGCACCGGGACACAGCATCATATGGTAAGGGGCGTAACATTTCCGTCACACTTTGCGGTGTTCGGCCAATCACAATGCGCTGGGTCAGCTGGCCAATCAGAGCAGACTGTGCTTGTCAAAGGAGGGGGCTTTGTTGAAAACTACGCGTTTGAGAGAGGCGGGGCATAGAGGACCTACAATAATGTACAGTATTTGAAAAATAATGTGTTTTTTGAACATTAAAGCATGTCAACATATTCTGTTACACCAAATACACAAAATAATGATCTTTAAAATAGCATCATATGACCCCTTTAAGGAAAAAAATATCACAAAATAATTCACCCATATTACATTTACTCAAACTAGCTGAATATAATCCCACTATTGGACTATTCGATTTTTAAAAATCCTCGACTTCATTTTGCTGGCGTCGACTAACCGGCAAAATACCGGAATTGGCGCATTTCACGGACGAGAATCCATAAAACACATTATTAGACTGTTTCCCAAGGCTGCATGATATATTAAACCCATTTAAAAATCATAATTAAGCATAATTGTGAATTCACAAACGCTACGATTTAATTAAATAATTATATGCGATGCAGTTCTAATACAGTATATGCGCTTTAATTATTTACATGCGTGTAGGTTAAGTACGTGCGTCACACAGCGGCTCCGTTCACAGGAACTGTTATCATTTACACGTGTGGAGCGTCTCAAACTCCATCTCTGCATGTTGTTGTGAGTTTGGGTTTATTATAACGTTCTTGTGAGAACTCAACATGCGCCATTTCAGCAGATTTGTAAGGTAAATCATTTATAAATCCACACAAACACAGGAGAATACATCATTGTCTCGAGGTTTCAGCTCAAACTCTCAAACC
>NW_015637133.1:23950-26068 GCF_001515625.1 Sinocyclocheilus rhinocerous
CTGCAGGCCTTTGTTGTAATGCGTAATGTACATTAGCTCTATTGTTTATAATACATTATGTATTTTAACAATTTTGTTCAATAAAACCATATGATTTCTTACTTTTGATACTTTATTTGAACTTATTATTATTGCCTCATTGTTATTATATATGTATTTTAATTAATTTTAAAGGCTATTGTTCACTTACATCTATTTTTATTACCACAAAAAAATAAATTATAATTATCCGATTACTCGATTAATTGTTAGAATAATTGACAGATTACTCGATTACCTAAATAATCGTTAGTGACTTACTTTTGGATTTCATTTGCTTTAATGAAATATAGTTTAATAAAATATTCTTAAGTAAAACTGTAGATTTTTGGGCGGGGAATTAATCGTTTAGATTAATCGATAAACTAGTCGATAGATTAATCGAAATAAAAATAGTCATCAGTGGCAGCCCTAGATGCCTTTCCAAAAATTCATGAGGAAAAATCTGAATATTTTAATATACTAAATTTTATTTTGCTCGTGTTTCCTAAACTGGGGTTCTTGAGTCGATGAGAAGCTATAATGAACTAAATCATAAAAATAAAGATATTTTTTAAAATATAACAATCACAATAAAACATTATTTTGACCATTAACCAACATCAGAGAAACGTGAACATGCAACTGTATTGATAAACAGTGTATTTATGCGCTATGGTGTTTTTATTAGTATTTTAAATTAGCTTTTATTTTTAATTATAGTTTATTTTTTAGTAATTTAGTTTTTAGGATTAATTTTTTATTTCAGTATACCCGTGAGCACACAAATGTGTGGTTAAATGTGTGTCTTATTTTAGTATTATTTATATACTATTGCTTTTATTTATATTTTGAATTAGGTTTTATTTTCATTTTAATTATAGTGAATTTTTTAGTAATTTTGTTGTGTGTTTTTTTATCTTTATTTTTTTGTTTTTAAATATTATTTAGGTTTAATTTTCATTTCAGTTTCCGTTTTGTTTACCTGTTTGTCATGTGACCATTAACCAACATCAGAGACCCATGAACATGCGAATGTGTTGTTAAACAGTGTTATTTTTGTATTATTTACATACTATAATAATTCTATTAGTATTTTGAATTCATGTTTTTCATATTTTCCATTTTAATTTTTAAAAATGTATATTTTTTTGCAATTTTTTATGTGCTTGTAATTTTTTCTTTAATATTATTAATTTATTTTTTATTTTAGTTTCCGTTTTTATTTATTTACCTGTTTGTCATGTGATCATTAACCAACATTAGAGACCCATGAACATGTGAATGTGTTGTTAAACAGTGTTATTTTAGTATTATTTAATTAATGTTTTTCATATTTTCCATTTTAATAAAAAACAAATTTTTTTTTTTTCAGTTTTTATTTCCAGTTAGTAATTTTAGTGATTCATCTCAAACTGCAGTTAGTTGCCAAGGCAACATCTCTAATTTTCATTTAGTTTATGCTTTTAACATTTATATTTCATTTTATTTTCAACATAAAAGCTGGTAATAGTTTTAGTTAACAATAATAACCCTGTTGTGAAATATTATCTTAACACCTCAGGGACACTTCAAGAAAATATTTTATTTCAAAAAGGTTAGTTTGGGAATCCCTCGGTTGCGCCAGCCCCGATGGCTGAAATAAAGATTTGTCTTGAGATGACATTGGAAACATCACTATTGCAACTCTACAAGCAAGGCAGCTGTTAACAGGAAGTAGAGCTTGTGAAAATAAGGAAGTCCACAAGGCCTGAGGAGACTCAAATGACTTCTGCTCTTTATAAAGCAGACAGTGCTGACGTGATTCATCTCTCTCCTGCCCTCTGCGCTGGATAAAATCAGACAAGGTGCATTGCATTTAGTTTACCAGACATGCAAGAGCTGTAGCGTTGGACATCATTATCTGAAGTTCTTATCTGATTTGAGGGGAATGAGTTCAGCAAGTAAAAGACTTCAATTTCAGTCTGTTACTCACACCAAGGCTTCAGAAGACTGGAAACTGACTACTGTTGTGATGCTGATTTGCATGTTTACTAGGGCTGGGTTTTGACACAAATTTCACGATTCGATTCGATTCTCATTCACAAGCTTGCGATTCGA
>NW_015637133.1:26196-26686 GCF_001515625.1 Sinocyclocheilus rhinocerous
TAAAATTACACTTAATGAAGTTTTTAAAATAATAAAGTTACAATTACATAATATTTCTACTTCAATTCGTTTTTTTTATATATATAAACACAATGAAACTTGATGGATTCATTCAAACAAATTAAACATTGAAGAACAGTAAAATGTATAATGAATATGTTATATGGTGCATATATTTAGCAAAATGCCCCTCTCTACAGTTTATTTTTCTATCTGACTAATGAGTTTATGGTCACCGAATATGTTTTTCTGAGGTAAATGTGACGTTACGTGACATTGTTTACAAGCCGTTATGACGTCTTTGCGCGGCTGAAACACTGATTGAGCGATTATTTGAGACCGGATACGGATAGTAAAGTTGTACTCTTTCTTTTAACTTACCTTCGGATGTTTAGTCATGTTTATTTTGTGCTGAAGCTGGTATTAAAGTGGAGGAGATGATCAGTTCACTAAGACGCTACAGCGATCTGTCACTCCACATTAAACAGCG
>NW_015637133.1:26696-36877 GCF_001515625.1 Sinocyclocheilus rhinocerous
GTTTTAAACCATATTAGTTTAAACTTCTGATATACGGTTTTCTGAGCGCACACATCCGAAGCACACGCACAGAAAGCGGCTGTCACAAACTAAGCTTAGTACTAAACAAAGCTCTCATTCACACACAAGTTTACGTTAGAAACACACAAGTTACAAAAACTAAAACTAAAACAGTGGGTTATGTCTGTGAAGGTAAACAGCTGGGAAATAAATCGCTTGTTTATTTTAGATCTGTGTGGCAGCAGCAATATACAGTAAATAAATCAATAAATCCACTGCTCTGTTGTCTCCTCTGAGGCTGGGACTCTAAACAGTGTTCTGTGCTCGTCTGTGCAGCCAAAGACAGAACAGTTAGCATGTTTTGCTCAAACTTTCTCCATGGCATTAGAGCTGGTACACCGTTGTCGCTTGCGAAATCAAAATGATGGTGCCTTGAGTGGAAGTTTACAGATTAATGGTCGGTAATATTATAATGAGATCCCTTTGCCACGTCACCAAGCGAGCGAAATCAGACGCACTCGTTTTCTCAGACGCTTGCAGAAAAAGGCTTACCTAAACAAAGTTACTGGGTTAATCTTTTTCACGTTTCCTTTGTTGGTAGATGCACCGGGGACCTGATTATAGCACTTAAAACCTGGAAAAGTCAGATTTTCATGATATGTCACCTTTAAGAATCGATATCGTTCCGTAAAAATGAGAATCGATTAATATCGAGATATCGATATTTTTTACCCAGCCCTAATGTTTACTATCTCAAACATCATTCAAAGCATCTCAGCTTGTCAACAGTCCTTCTTAAATTTGTGCACCTCCTATATCTGATCACATTTCAGGAAGCGAGTGTACATGAAGTCTAAAAGTGGAATATCAAAAGCCTCACTATAATACCACATCACCACAATGAGCAGCAGCAGCAGCATCATGAGAAAAGTGCTCAGTAGGCGTCTGGCCTTCTCTCTGGAAGAAAGAAACACTTCTAAGGGAAGGTGGAGGGGTGAAGCCCAGCGGACGTGTGTAATCTCAAACTGAAGGCTGCTTAGAAAACATGTGACGCGCGGTTCCTCTTCCTTCCTCTCTTGCACCATGGAAACCCAGTGAACAAATGGCCATTCCTGAACAAGACTCAAGAGGAGTCTGAAGACTTCCTGCCAGTTACATCTGACATGCTACTTAATGCTAGTTTTAATTTATGTAACACACGGCCTTGAGTGTCTTATTCCTTCTACAAAAACAGACACAGAAATATGTTCAAATAACAAAACAATGAACACAACAGTGAATAAACAGCTCAATTAACTAACAAACAATTCTTCTGACAACAAATAGAATAAACTCTGTGTTCATTGTTCATTTTTAATATTTAAAAGAATATTTGAAACTTTTATTTAAATATTAAATACTGTAAATATTGTTTATGATAAATTATTTTAAATTATGTTTACTATTTAATTTTTATTTAAATCTTACAATTTTTTTATTGCAATTTGAGTAAATATTGCACACAATAAATTATTTTACACAATATTCACTGATATTACAATCAAAAGTATTATAATTTTTTTTTTTTTAAATATTTAAATATTTCCAATTGCAATTTAAGTAAATATTGTGGACAAATACATGTTTACACCATATTTATTACCAATATTACAGCCAAAAGTATTAGTTAATTTTTTTAAATTTATTTAAATATTAAATATTTCAATATATTCATTTACAATTTGAGTAAATATTGTGTACATATAAATTATTTTACACAATATTTAGTAATATTACAATAATCTTTATTTTTTATTTAAATATCCAAATTATTTGCAATTTGAGTTAATATTGTGTACAAAAATATTTTACACAATATTTACTAATATTTCAAAAATATTGTATTTATTTTTATTTAAATATTTCAACATTTTTAATTGCAGTTTGACTAAATATTATATACAATCATTGTTTACACAATGTTTACTTATAAAAAGTATTATCTTTCATTTTAATTGTCTATTCGTTTATTTACTTACATTTTAAATTGCAAATATTGTGTACAATAAATTCTCTTTACATTTACAACATTTATTAAAAGTATTATATTTAATTTTTATTTAAATATTAAATAATTAAATATTTTAATTGCAATTTTAGTAAATATTGTCTGCAATGAAATACTTATATTACGATCAAAAATATTTGAAAACAGAAAGTGCATAACATTCAACTATCATTATTTGGGCCAACAGACTTCATTTACAAAACACACAAAAACCAACCATCCAAAGCTATTTTATCAACTCAAAATGATTTCTAAAAATCCCTTTTCGAACCAAATCAACCCCAAAAATCGCCTACCTTCTCCCAGCACCATGTCCTTTAGTTTCTCCACAGCCTCTGCGAAGCGGGCGACGTCTCGCAGCAGCGAGGGAATGTCCTCCACCTCGATGACCGATGTTTCCGCAGCCTCCGCCGCATGTCCGTAGGTGAGAGCGGCCCGCACGTAGCCCTTATGGAAGCCCCAGGTCCCTGATGTCTGGAAGCCGAAGCCGGCGGCGCTGGCGTTACGGCTGAGACCCGAGGGCCGCTTCAGCGTGCCGACAGGTGAACTGCACACTGTTAGCTTGGAGTGGGAGGACGGTGTTCCCGGGCAGGATAAGGGGCCCGAATCAGGAGGAGCCAGCGTGCAGGGGCCATCGATAGTGTCATTGGAAGAGTATTCCTGAAGGATGGACAACTGGGTTTAACATGGGATGGAAAGAGAGGGATGGAGCATGAATGACGGCTGATTATTACAGAGATGAATATTATGAACAGGGTTAATGCTACATGTGAAATAGTGTTATGAAGATGGTGGTCAAAGTGCAAAGGTGATTGAAAGAGTGTCTAGTTTAAGACAGATCTACAAATACAGTCTGATTTATTTGTTTATTATTTAACGCGGTTATATCAGCAGCAAAGGCTATTTAATGACAAACATAGAGTATCAGAAATTCAGATCATTATAATAACAAAAAACCTAAAAAAATAAGTGTTATTTTAGTATCCTCAAGATGCTATTATAATTTTTATTAATATTCTGAATAGGTTTTAAAATTGAATTAATGCTATATATTTAATTAATATTTTAATATTTAATTTTAATGTTTTTGTAATTTTGTTGTATTTTTGACATTTTTAATAGTTTGCCAATATAGCTTTTATTAATTTTATTTTAGATTTAATTTTAGTACATCATTAAACTAAATTAATCTAGCTGAAATAGATTTTTTTTTTTTAAATATTTTTCATGGTTTTAGTTTTAATTAACTACAAAACCCCCAGCAATAAATATATAAATTATACAAAAAAGCTCTTACAGTTTCATATCTAGTCTGATCACACTCTTAAAAAAATAAAGGTTCTTCAACAGTTCTTAGGTTCAGGAGTGAACACTTTTATTTCTTTCTTCGATGAAATACAAAAGTAAATGTTTAGCACAATGGTCACACTGATCTTTAAATTGAGTCATTATTCACTGACAATCAGAGTGGACATTATTCAGAATTACTACTTTTGTTCTGCATAGAAAAAAAAAAAGTAAATTATGCAGGTTTGAAGGTGAGAAAATGACAGAATTAATTCTTTACTGCATCTTAAAGGGATAGTCCACCCAAAAATGAACTCACCCCAAGTTGTTACAAACATGTTACGAACATAAAATTAGATTTGAATCATTTAAAAAATGTCTCTGTGTAGGTCAATGGGGTCCAATATCTTGTTTTGTGGAGGTTTGGACTGAGTGAATGATGATAGAATTTTTATTTTTGTGTATCTCTTTAAGTTCTCTTGTTATCAAGAACCATTTTGACTGAGTTCAACCATATGGTTTCTAAGGAGATTCAAGAAAGTAATTACAGGTTCTTCAGATCAGTGAATTGCATCATGTTTTAACAGAAAAAGTGAAGCTCTTCTGGGTTCAATTCTATTCTATTCTTGTTTCCATCTGGAACTGCTGCTTGTTCTGATATGACTCTTGCATGACTTCCTCTCAGTTCATTTCTGGTATAATTGTTTGCGAAACAAAGAGCAAGACGTACTTCTTAAGTGTTCTTCGCCAGGCACTGTTCAGTAGTGCCAGTTTTACAGCAATGTTGATCAACAATATGCAACATTAAACAATTACACTTCAATACCGATTCGCGAACTGAGCCGATTCTTTTAAATGACTCAGTCGAACCGACTCGCAGTCCTAAACCGCTCGACTGTTGTGATCCGGTTCACTGAAATGAATCATCCGAACAACCCAATTCGTTACAATGAATCGTTCTTCCCACACATGTCCAAAATCTACAAAGAAAAGAGTACTTTTACTCTATTAAACATAATTCTGTTGTGAACTACTTGATGAAAGCAATAGGATGAATGTGAACCCATTTGTTAACCGTTTAAAATAAAGCAAATGTTGTAAACGCGTACGTTTTCTGGGAGATTGAACATGTTTTCTCTTTTAAACACGTTTACTGTAGTAGAATCTAACTCTAAAACAAACTAAACTCTTTTTTTTAACTTTCCTCAGAAGTACTGTTGGTCTTACCCAAGGGTTTTGCGCAGAGTTGCTCTTTTTGGAGGCTGAAGGTGTTTTATTCGTCGGCTCCTTCTTCTTTCGAGAAAACATGTTCACGCCGTTTGCTCTAGTTCAAAAATCGCACCGCAAAACTTTAGGAATGAGACAAATAGTTGTGAAAATGTCTCATCAGGCTCTTCTGCGACTGACAGTTACTTCCCCATCATGACAGTTCAGTTACTGCGCATGCGCTCTTCCTGCTGCGGCGTCGGAGAGCCGCTAAACAAACATCACCTGACAGTCAGCAACATGACAGTTATTGAAATTCAGATGTGACTCAAGCACAGGTGTGACGCCTCTAACATGATTAGTCAATCTAAGACTTTTTATTAATTGAAATAAAACGATATTTTAATTAAAACAAAAATGTGCATTAATTAAATTAATAAAAAATCATTACAAATGTGCATGTGATATGTAAATATACGTAAATAGACAAATTTAGACCGTTTACAGTGATGAGATGGTAATACAGAAGCATAATGTTTAGCATATTCATATTCTATGGTATTACCATGGTACTCCAATGCGAAGTTTACACTACAAAGGTGGCACAGAAGTGCTTCTGAAGTGGCATTTAGGTGTCTTTACACAGACTGTTTAATTATAACTGCATACTTCGATATTAGGGGTTAAGCAGGAACACTTTAGTTTGAGCATTGTGTTTCTACACTGAATTTTTAGCAGGCACAGAGCAGCCTTAACTCGACATGTTCATATTCTAAGGTATTTCTTGGTTAATGCCTCACCTATTAGTTTTACCCTGTAAAAACACTCATGCCAAATTTACACCACAAAGGTAACACAGAAACACTTCAGGTGTCTGCAGTATTAACGTGGCATTTCCTATGCCAAATTTACACTACAAAGGTGGCACAGAAGCGCTTCTGAAGTGGCATTTAGGTGTCTTTACACAGACTGTTTAATGTTGCTCAGAGCTGGCATAAGTGCTTTACACAGCAATTATAACTGCATACTTCGATATTAGGGGTTAAGCAGGAAAACTTTAGTCTGGCTTTTATGCAGCATTGTGTTTCTACACTGAATTTTTAGCAGGCACAGAGCAGCCTTAACTCGACATGTTCATATTCTAAGGTATTATCATGATATTTCTTGGTTAATGCCTCACCTATTCCCCTGAAAAAACACCTATGCCAAATTTACACCACAAAGGTGGCATAGAAGCGCTTCTGAAGTGGCATTTAGGTGTCTGTGTTTAATTACAACTGTATACTTTGATACTACAAGCTGAGCAAGAATACTTAATTCTGCATTTTATGCAGCATTGTGTTTCTACACTGAATTTTTAGCAGGCACAGAGCAGCCTTAACTCGACATGTTCATATTCTAAGGTATTAACATGATATTTCTTGGCTAGCACCTCACCTATTGCCCTGAAAAAACACCAATGCAAAATCTACACTACAAAGGTGGCACAGAAGCGCTTCTGAAGTGGCATTTAGGTGTCTTTACACAGACTGTTTAATGCTGCTCAGAGCTGGCATAAAATGCTTTACACAGCAATTATAACTGCATACGTTAAGCAGGAAAACTTTAGTCTGGCTTTTATGCAGCATTGTGTTTCTACACTGAATTTTTAGCAGGCACAGAGCAGCCTTAATTCGGCATGTTCATATTCTAAGGAATTATCATGATATTTCTTGGTTAATGCCTCACCTATTCCCCTGAAAAAAAAAAACACCTATGCCAAATTTACACCACAAAGGTGGCATAGAAGCGCTTCTGAAGTGGCATTTAGGTGTCTTTACACAGACGGTTTAATGTTGCTCAGAGGTGGCATAAATGCATTTTCACAGCAATTAGAACTGCATACTTTGATACTAGAGGCTGAGCAGGAATACTTTAGTCTGGCTTTTACACAGCATTGGACCTTTACACTTTATTTTGAGCAGGCACAGAGCAGCCTTAATTCAGTTGTGTTAAGATGCTTCTAGAAATAAATCTGACTGACACAGACAAGAATTTGAACAAACTCTTAAAATTTTATTGTTTGTTAAAAATTATATTGCAGTACAATATATTCCTTCTGTTAAATGTAGAAAACGTCCAGAATGAGTCAAAAGGCACATTTGTTTACACTATTTACAGATCCATCTAAACTCATAAATATTGGGATAAAACAAAGAAGCTCAAAGTAAAAGTGCTGAACAGAATTCTAACTGGAAACATTAATAATATAACAATAATAATATCAACAACAACAATACATACAATCAGTAGCAGTTTTTATTATTAAAGTGTTCAGTTGTGATTTCTTTGTACTCGGGCAGCAGATGAAACACGGTAGGTAAAACACATCTGCAAGGTTTTTACACACAAAAATGTTTAAACTAGTAACTGGAGCCAATCACAGTCTCATGGGAACTGGATTGTTTTTGATCATATTACCAATCCAGTTTTGAAACTGCTTGCATAAAAAATAAAAAAAAACCATATTTAAAGCAGAGAACTTGTAGTAATACTCGAGGTTTATTCCTAAATTCGCATTTTCTCTCATATACTTCAAGTCTAGAATATGGTAGCCAGGCCTGTAAAATACAGTAGTCAGTATCACACGTCTTTATCTGCGACGCCGCATTATTTCCCTCGACTTTTCCTGAGATTTAGCACGACTGTACGGAGCCTGCAAAAACTGCACAGAAAACTTTGGTGCAATGGGAATCTAGACGCCCGACCCAAAACAGAAAACTGAAATTTCGAGTAAAGGAATAAGTAACACGTAGATGCTGGAGAGCAGCGCAGGGCAGTGCAGTTCGATTTGGTGGCAGGTTGCAGGCTTTGATTCTGTGTTTTGGGAGCAGGAGAAATCAAACTCTGACAAGGCATTGGAAAAGTGTTTCAACTTCTACATGTCATTATAACAAAGTCTACCTCTACTAATAATGTCCCTTGGATATAAATAGCAACAATAATAATAGTATTAATAACAATAATAATAATAATACGAACAGCAATAGCAAAGACGCCAATACATTTGCTTCCATTCCAACTACACGAGAATACAAGACCAAAGGAAAAAAACATTGACCTCATACAAATAAACAAACAGACAAATCCGTTTCTTTCTCTTAACAAATATAATATTCTATAACACAAAGTTCGAACTTCGAAATTAAAAAATATCACTTCTGAACAGATATAAAGAGAATCGCGAGTTGTTCGTGGGGCAGTATTTAATTTTTATAATATTCGTTTGGTTTTTATTGCTAAGTCTCACTCTCGCTCGATAGAAAGCCATCTCGACGTGAGGTCCAGTGGTTCAGCGCACGTTTACAAATAAGTCTGCTAATAAATAATTTGGTAATCGATTCCCAAAGCTCACGACGATCCATCCGCAATGTATTATATTTTATAAAATAATTATTTGTTTGGACAGTGATGAGTCTTATATGATACCTGAGAAAGTATTCTGCAGAAAGCGATCTGCTCATGAGCGCCGCCATCACTGTATCGTGAACGAATCTGTCCCTGTGTTCAGATTATTGAAATGTAGAAAGAAAACGAGGAATCACACAAGACTGCATCTGAAGGAGATAAAGGCACTGATTTAACAGACGGCATTCATTCGAAAAGATAAACTCCCTTGGACAGGAAACAGTATACACCAATATCTTAATAAATAAACATCTCTTTTACCTCAATGTCAGCTGTGATGAAATGGTGGGTGGAAAAGCCCTATTGCTTCAAATAAGGCAAACCCATTTGATTTCAAGTCTTCATTGATCGTCAACGAACCGAACGCAACTCTTAGCTTATGGACTGAGAATGACTTGGGAAAGAACTCAAAAGTCTTGCCGAGAATGAATTTCTGACCGTGCATGTTTGAGCCTCTAGGTGGCGTCCCAGTCCATTGTTTTGAACTGGATGACGGACTGGCGGGGCCAAGAAACCTTAAGGATTTAGAGAGGATCTGTAAAGAGGAGTGGACCAAAATCCCTCCTGAGATGTGCGCAAACCTGGTGACAAACTACAAGAAACGTCTTACCTCTGTGCTTGCCAACAAGAGTTTCTGCACCAAGTACTAAGTCATGTTTTGCTTGGGGATCAAATACTTATTTCACTCACTGAAATGCAAATCATTTATATAATGTGTTTTTTCTGGATTTTTTGGTTGGTATTCTGCCTCTATACGTTAAAATAAACCTACCATAAAATTACAGACCCTTCATTTCTTTGTAAGTAGGCAAACTTTCAAAATCAGCAGGGGATTAAATAAATATTTTCCCCACTGTAAGTAACACGCAGATGCCAGACAGCAGCGCAGGGCAGTGCAGTTCGATTTGGTGGCAGGTTGCAGGCTTTGATTCTGTGTTTTGGGAGCAGGAGAAATCAAATAAAACCCTGACAAGGCATTGGAAAAGTGTTTGAACTTCTACATGTGATTATAACAAAGTCTACCTCTACAAATAATGTCCCTTGGATATAAATAGCAACAATAATAATAATAGTATTAATAACAATAACAATAATAATATGAATAGCAATAGCAAAGACGCCAATACATTTGCTTCCATTCCAACTACACAAGAACACAAGACCAAAAGGAAAAAACATTGACCTCATACATACAAACAAATTAACAAACACACGAATCCGTTTCTTTCTCTTAACAAATATAATATTCTATAACACAAAGTTCGAACTTCGAAATTAAAAAATATCACTTCTGAACAGATATAAAGAGAATCGCGAGTTGTTCGTGGGGCAGTATTTGATTTTTATAATATTCGTTTGGTTTTTATTGCTAAGTCTCACTCTCGCTCGATAGAAAGCCATCTCGACGTGAGGTCCAGTGGTTCAGCGCACGTTTACAAATAAGTCTGCTAATAAATAATTTGGTAATCGATTCCCAAAGCTCACGACGATCCATCCGCAATGTATTATATTTTATAAAATAATTATTTGTTTGGACAGTGATGAGTCTTATATGATACCTGAGAAAGTATTCTGCAGAAAGCGATCTGCTCATGAGCGCCGCCATCACTGTATCGTGAACGAATCTGTCCCTGTGTTCAGATTATTGAAATGTAGAAAGAAAACGAGGAATTCACAGGGTTAAGGGGTCAAACAGCAGTTTCAGAATCATGCGATCGGGTCCGTACGCCCCTACGAAAAAGCACAGAACTCTGGGTAGAGGAGACTGACGCCAGAGGAAATAAATAATATAACACTACTCTGTCTAGAAATATATATATATATATATATATATATATATATATATATACGCACACAAGACTGCATCTGAAGGAGATAAAGGCACTGATTTAACAGAAGGCATTCATTAAAAAAAAAACCCCTAGGACAGGAAACAGTATACACCAATATCTTAATAAATAAACATCTCTTTCACCTCAATGTCTGCTGTGATGAAATGGTGGGTGGAAAAGCCCTATTACTTCAAATAAGGCAAACAAAAACCAAACTGATTCCAAGTGCCCATGTACTTTTAAAATCGTCTTCATTGATCGCCAATGAACCGAACGCAACTCTTAGCTTATGGACTGAGAATGACTTGGGAAAAGAATTCAAAAAACTTGTTTTAGCCTCAAGGTGGCATCCCAGTCCATTG